>NW_010170082.1:38448-66867 GCF_000695765.1 Mesitornis unicolor | reverse complement strand
AGAGTGTGGGTTTCCATGACACAGAGTTTGCCCAAGATTCAGAAAGGAAAGCCATCATACGATTGAGGAAGTCTATGGTGAAGCACAAACCAGAAGAGAAAATGGAGTTTGATGGCAACAGGTCTGGGACACTTTATAGTTGATTTATTTAGGAGAAAGGCATTTTCCCCCTCATAGCCAGCACTGCACTGTCCATGACATTCTGAATTTGCCTCTTGAGAAGTAGGCATTGCCTGATGCCTCAGACAAGATACTTGACCTGGCCTAGCAACCTGGCCTAGCAGATCCTGTGGTGTGTTGAAAAGAGAACTCTGGCAACCATCTGCTTAGAAATCCCTGCCTTGGCGTGCAGTCAGATTTACAGCACCACAGGCATGAGGAAAACATATAGAAACAGGAACCTCACACAAATACCATGATGTTGAGTGAATGGCAGCTTCTCATAAAGAGCAGTTGACTTTACAGACCAGCCCCAAATAGCTTTTAGGTAAAAGCTGTTCTTTTTTCCATCAAAAAGCTGATGAAAGGCAGAGAAACAGAAGGCTCTTGTATGAGCTGAGGTTGAGGGTCCATGCCACGAGGTCATCTTGGTGAATCCTCTTCCACCATTTGCGCCTCACATACACTGTTCAGGCCTATCCATAGCCCACTAGTTGCCAACCCTGGTTTTCCACCATCTGCACTACACAACCTTTTCTTTAGGCTTGCTGGTGCTGTTCATGGCTCTGTCAGTTTGAATGGCAAACAAGGATACAAGCATTACCAAAAGCCAAGTTCCATGTGGAGGTGACCGTGCATATGGAACTGGTCCAGATTGAGTAAGACTCCCTTCTTTCTTCACATGCTTAAGCAGGAACCAGGAAATATCTTCAAGGGATTTTTTTTCTTTTCTAATTCCTGCTTATCCTTTTCATAAAGGGCTGGCAATTAGTAAACATCCCCAAAGCATAAGGTGTGCTCTGAGCTTTTGACTTCCCAGGATTCTTGTCTGTTTACACTACAATAAGGCTAAATAAATAAAGGGCAATAGTAGCATCTCTTTGCTTTGTTTTCTGGCTGGCATTTCCAGTTTGTTCTGGAGAAGCTGAACCCAGGAAGGGATTCTCACTATTGTCAGAGTGGTCTGTATGAATATGTCCAGGGCCAGTCTTACATTTCTTTTATTTTGCTCACCCTAAGATCCCACCAGTTTCACTGTATGTTGACACTTTTTGCCAAAAGCAGCACCAGATCCCTCAGCAGGGATCTTCTGTGTTGAGTCTAGAGGAGATTTATGTCTCATTTCCCTGTGCTGTGTAATTCTTTTGCCACAGCGTAAGGCCATAGGGAGTACAAGAGGTCCTGCCATTATGATTTCATAGTATTTTGCAACACCTTTGTACTCTCTTCATTTCTGTAGGTGACAGCATGTGATGCAGGACAGTCAGGAGGAGGATTGCTAGGGCCTTGGGAAGTGCTCGTCCTAATCAAGGAGACTTACTAGCTTTTTGGCATGAACAAATTAATCCAAAGAAAATAAATCCTTCTTTAAAACTTCAAGGTCTTTTCCTTTTTCCTTTTTCATTTTTTTTCCTTATTCCTTTTTTCTTTTCTCCTTTTGTCCTTCTTTTTTTTACTTTTCTCTTTCTTCTCCTTCTCCTTCTCCTTCTCCTTCTCCTTCTCCTTCTCCTTCTCCTCCTCCTCCTCCTTCTTTTTTAATCTCCTCTCCTATGAGCACCAAAATGTCTTTTAACCTTCTCTTCCAAATTTTCAGACAGCTCTGGCTCAAACAGGAGCTGATGTACCAAAACCCCATGGGAGGGGTCTATTCTTACTGTATTTCTGGCCTATTTTTGCTACAGAGAGAGATGGATGCCCTCTGAAGCTCAGAATGGTATCTAGAGTTTTGGATGCTTCCCCTGACCACTCTGATGCTTGTCCATCTCTTGTCCAGAACACATACTCTGTTATTTGTAAAGTACTTGTCCACTTACAGGGCAGGAAATGACTCTACAGAGGTGAACTGTCAGTTTGGAGAGTGAAAGGGTGGGAAATGTCACTTTTAGGGAAAGAAAGCATATGATAAAATGAGCACTTGAAAGGCAGTAAGAGTAAAGGACAAAAGGACAGAAAGCATTCACATCTCAGGTCAGCTAGGTGCTAGGTTTCCCTCTATCCAAGGTACATTACCAGTTTCAAGCATTTTTCTTCACAGCAGCATTAGTAGACAAGGTTTGTGATTTATGAATAAGAAACTGAAAGAGAGAGAGATAAAAGGGACACAAGACCAAGGTGGGCCAATTCCCAAGGAGGAAATGCTGGCTCATTGAGATGAACCAAGACCACTTTAGATGAGGCAGCAGGGTACTCACAAGTGCAATTCCATCAGCCTGGTGCTTACTCTGGCCCTGGCAGTAAGTCCTCAGGTAGCTATGCCTTTTTCTGTAGCTTTGTTGGCTGGTTTAAATCCAGCTTGTGTCTGTACAGGCTGATGTTGAAGATGTGACTTGGGTTGTGAAAGAAATGGCAGACCAAAGACAGAAAATTGCTCCCGGGTGCTCGACAGCATCTCCCTTTCCTGCATTATCCCATGCTGCATCCTGTGGGGCAGGAAGAAAGGAGGAGCCCCTTCGCGCTGCACAGTGCCTGGCCCCATAGGCGAGCAGAGCTTTCCTTCTTGCCGGAACTCTCAGGCTGTCACTTTGTGTCAAAAGCAAGATCATGTCAGACTGATTTTTGGGTTATCGTTTTGTGAGCACAGATGCATTGGCCTCTGTCATGGAAGTTTATAGAAAAAATGAAAAGTATCTTAGAAAAAAAAAAAGATAGGCAGTCCCACAGTCCTCTAAAACCCTTAGTAGATTTGAATCAGGTCTTCCATATAAACCTTCTTAAATGTTCTGCAAGTCAAATCCTGCCCCCTTTGTGCTTTTTCATGTAGGTTTTGGTGGGCCTCAAACAGTATGGGTAATTTGGAAGGTGAGCGCCATAGTGATGATGCCCAAGGAGGGAAGTCCATTATATTGCCTTCATGGTGCAGAATAAATGCAGGCAAGGGCAGAAGGGATGGGAGAGCAACAAAGCCTTGCGGAAGCTGCTGGAGTAGCATTTCCATGGCAGCAGTTCTGGTGATTTATTAGTATTTTTGCATAACAGTTTATCAGACTAGAACTGCAAGTCCTAAAAAAAACCCTAACAAACCTTTAATAATAATCCCAGGATTTAAAGTAAGATGTATTTCACCTTTGTTGTCTCTTTTCCTTTCCTTTTCCTTTGGAAAAATGCCAAATGGAAACCGTATGTGTCACTTGTACACAGTAGTACATAAAATGAGAAAGCTTTGCAGAAATCTTTCTCTTCTTGTTTCGGAAATCGATTCAGGCCTGTAAACAGATGCATTCTTCACTGCATTAGCAGTTTATTCCATTTTTAATCAGCCACATGATGCTATCCAATATCATTTAACCTATAATCATCTTTTGTCCATAAGCCCAAATATTTGTATCGCTAGTAAGAACTCATTAAGGCGGCACTCCACTTTTTTTTTTGTCCCTTGAATGCTGCCAAGTAGTTAAGTTATAATATATTCAGAGATTTGAAAGGTTGCAATCTGAGTGCTCTCCATAGTTATAAAATCACTATTCTAGGGAGTAACTATCTGGGTAGAACAATAACTTATTTCCAGTAACAGCAGGTCCAACCTGGTTCAAAGCTAATATACCTGTTGATGTGTATACCTGTGATCATAGTCTATGTGGAAGTTCCTCTCTGAGGACAACTACGATCACCTTGAAGCAAGTACATTAAGAATCCTTGAAGATCTGTACTGTACATGGTGTTGCTAGAAAAGCTGCTTTTCTTAAATTCTAAACTTTTACTTAAGCAAAAACTTAGTAGGCTTTTTTCTTCACTTATAGACTGTGGCAGCATGACCAGATGACACTGAATTCTAAAATGTCTGACTTAGCAGAGCTGAAGGGAAAGCCAGGAAGAACAAATGCTGTGCATGGTAATCTGGAATTTTGCACATAAGCAAATATTGTGGTATTGTGGACATATTGGATCTGAGATATATGTGCAGCTTTTAGATCAAAGGATCCTTAAATGTTTTATTATGCTGATCTATCTAACAATATTGTGCAAACTCCAAAGTACCAGTATGTGGTAAACATTCACTTACCCACCTCTGATACGGAGCAATTGCAGGAATCAATTGTAGTTACTGTCTAACAGCACATAACAAACCGAGCTCAGATCTGTGGCAAGAAGAAAGGAAGCTCTTGTTCACACAAAATGGCAGGACAAAGTCTTGTAGCTGATGGTGCCACCATAGTTCTACATGTACCTACTTTGATCTTTCCAAAGGAACAGAAGGGACAGAATGCCAGGTTAGGGCATTCAGGCCTTCAGGCCTGCTCAGTCTGTGATTTCAAGGTGATGCCTCTTCACCCAAATCCTGTCTGGTGTTGCACAGCTGGCTGTGCAGGCGGTAATGGGGGCAGCAATAATACCTGAAAGGTGCCTATAAGAAATCTGGAGAACTGTTCACTAGGGCATGTAGTGATAGAACGAGGGGTAATGGTTTTAAACTAGAAAAGAGTAGATTTAGGTTGGATATTAGGAAAAAGTTCTTCAACATGAGGGTGGTAGATCACTGGCACAGGTTGCCCAGAGAGGTGGTGGAGGCCCCATCCCTGGAGATACTCAAGGTCAGGCTTGATGGGGCTCTGAGCAACCTGATCTGGTAACATTGTCCCTGCTCACTGTAGGTAGGTTAGATCTTTAAAGGTCCCTTCCAGCCCAATTCATTCTATGATTCTGTGATTCTATGACTTCAGCACATCTATCAGGTTTCCATGAGCTTGAGCTACAGAGGGTACACTCAAATGGCTGCACTGTGTGTGTACACAGTGCCAATCGTGGTTCAGGCTGTGAAGCAGTACCAGTGGTATCGAATGAAGCGGTCCAGAAATGTCACTGCTGGGTTAACCACCATTGGCTATAGTAATGCACAAGGTGGTGCAGCAAGTGGCTATGTGCTTGGCTATGGCTTCTGCAGGTGACTGCAGAAGACTAGGAAGGGCAGCAGGCTCACTAAAGGACAGGGCAGCTTGGTCTTAAGGAGGCAGAGGAATGGGATGAAACTGGTAGAGGAAGAGAAAGAAACACCCACTCCATACTACTTGCAATCTCACTGGCTTAACGGTATTGCTATGCTTTTCTGACATTTGAAATGTAAAAGTTTCAAACTGTGCTCTCCTGTAGTTGACTGGAATACTGCAAATCAGCCAGAATTTTTTCTCTGCCAGTGGGACAGAGAAGAATGACAATTTTTCCTATGGAAAAAAAAGGAGTTAAGCTATTAGAGCTAGGGTGATCATTTTTCCAGGTGTGGTTGGGTTTTGGTTGGTTGTTTTCTCCTTCATACCAAGCTTTTCCAGGTCTGTATTATTTTAGTTAGAACATGTTACTATTTTAATCTCTCATCAGCCCAAACCATTGACCTAATATGTCTTCTGAGATAAAATGCATTATTTGATACAGGAGAATTTGTGTCAGTTTAAAAAAAATAAATTGCATGCTCACCAGTGAAAGACAGCCCTTAAGGATCAGGTCTTAGGTTCTAAATTTGCAGATGAGTGCTGATTCAGTTAATCCAGTTTTTGACAAGTTAGTCAGCACCCCACAGAGTCACACTGAGGCCCAAAATATATCTAAAGCAGCTGTTTAAGGTAAGATCATGCATGTGTCCACCCATCTGTTTACGGAACTATCCTTAATAAAAGGTCAAAACTTCACTATCATTCTGAAAAGAAAGAAAATCCAGTGTATTTTCATTCTCAATTTCAGTATACTATGTGTTAATTTAAAACCTTTCCACTGCTGTGGAGAGCAAAAAGTGAACCATGCTAGAGTCAAATGGTGAAGATAAAGACTCTGAATTGTTCTGACTCTGCAAAGAGAAAATCCCAAGCACACAAATCAACTGTACTAACAGAAAAATAAATCAGGTCCTTAACATTCTCACAGCTATATCTGAGTCATGGCATTTTAATAACACCACTAAGAATGCTATTGCAAATTATCTGATTATTCAAGGAAGAAAATCCCCAGCCTCGGCTTTCTACCAAATCTCTTCTCACCATTGCTTGAGGACTGCTCTGAAAAAGGATGGCCTTAAGCTGGCAGAACCCTTGTGGAAATCTGTGGGAGTTTGCTTTCACTGTGAGCTGCAGGAAACAGTTGGTGAAAAACTAAGTCGGATGGTAAGCGCTGTCAGGCAAATGGCCAAGTCCAAGAAGGAATACAGACACCTAAACTCTTACTGATCTCAATGACAGGCTGTGGTTTACATTTCTTCAGGTGGCCGGTCCTGTATCTTCTTTTGTATTTTAGGATTAACATACCAAAGTTCAAAAGTTTGCTTATTTTCACAAAGAATAAAGAAATGGTGTGTTTTCAAGAGCTGTGGGCAAACTGAGCAGCAGTGCAGAAAGAAGAGTCATGGTGAGGATGGTTAAAAAGCCAGGGGCATTCTTAGATTACCTGACGTGCAGATGGGTTGTGCTGAATGCACAGACCTCTGGCTGTGCTGAATGCAGAGTCCTTTGGCAGCACTGAGTCGCTGGACCAAGGACAACAGTGAATGCTTGCTGAAGGCAGCTGTGCCAGTGATGCAGCAGATATACCCAGGAGATGAACTAGTCCCAGGGCAAATGGAGCTGGTGCACTGGTGGCTCTGAGTGTCCTGTACAAGCATCCTAGGTGCCCCTGGTTTCCTGAAGAAAACCAGAGCATGGAAGGAGTTAAATACCAAGGGCACTTGTACTGTCCAGTTACTTTGCATCCTTGCAGAAGACCTCAGGGGCCACTAAACCAAGTGCAATCCTTAAGGCAAGAAAATACTATCTGACTGAAAAAGCTTTCCCTTTACAGACATCTAGGAATGCACCAGAACTAAGCATAGGTCATCTGCTGAAGTGCAGGATTGATTTAGGAGTTGATGAGCCATCAGTATCCACCACATATGCAGAGTTTCCCAAGAGTTGTATGGTCTTCACAGGCCATGCCTTTTCAAGGTGGCACCACTGTCTGCTTAGAGTCACTGCAGCTTATTGCTGGAGACATATGTACTATGCAAGCAAAATCCTCATACAGCACCTTGTTTCCTGCCCTGTTGCTTCTCTGCTCTATACGGAAGGTCCTTCAGACCAACACTCAGGTACAGAAAAACATTGCACAAGAAATTAATCTTTCCCTGGGCAAGTACAGAGCAAAGAGGATTTGTTCCACCTCTCTTCAGATATCTAGAAAGTTAGTCTTGATGGCAATGCAGCCCGAGATCAGCTTTTTCCCGAATCTCATTTTTTGTGATCCACAGTGGACTTTGCATTGCTTTGATACACTGTCTCCAGGGCTGGGTCAGCAACCAGCCCTCCCAGATCACAGGAGCACAGCCCTCAATAAAGTCAGCAGTTTTGCCTCCTGACTTGACACAGACCTTCACTTCACTTGTGGCAGCTGTGAAACAGCTTGGCTGTAAACCTAGCTAGGCAGGTTGAACAGAAGTTTTGCTGAAGTAAGATTAGCAAGTTCAAGCCCTGAATAGCATCTAACTTCCAGGAGACACATGAATGTTTGTTTTATCTGTGAGAAGGTGCAATACCATTTAATTCATTGTAACATGTCGGGATTTCTATTAGAATGAGAAGCTTGAAGAGGAGCACATGCCTTTATCAGAGAGGAGGACAAAAAACAGAAATACAAAGAACTATCACATATGTATAGCTACTGGAAAAAAATAAAGAAAAATCCATACCCTATTGCACACGCACAACAGAGATTAATAATTTTAAATGTTTTAAGTGCAGCACTCATGTCTGGAGTGACTAATTATCCATCTTTTTAATATCTTAGGGAAAAGAAAAGTATTATAATAATTTCAGGCCTTGATCAATGGTAGATGAATCATTTAATGACAAAACTGTAACAAAGAGTCCAAACTTTTTAATTCAAGTACATTTTAATCTCCAGTCCTGTTTAATTATCTAGTTATGGCAACTTGGTGGGAGAGTGATAGGCTGTGCATGTCAAGTGACTTCAACTCCAAATTTTATTTGTAAACTATCAGAACAGAGGATGGTAAGTAGGACTAGATCCTGACCTCTCCTGAGTGCTATTGTGCTTACTTAACCCAGAGAGTTAAAAGGAATTCAATAAAACTTCAGTGAAACTGAAGAGTCATCACACTTTGAAAGGCAGAAAGAGGAATATATGAGTTTGCATTACGACCTAGAAATGCAGTCACTCTATTTTTATAACCATTCTGCACTAAAACCCAAAACATAGCCCTGCCTTGCTCCAGAAGTTATGACATCCAGTCATACAGTTTGTGTGGAAAATGGAAGTGTTCTCTGAACCTACTATAGGCCTTTGTTTTGTTTTGCTTTTTGTCTCCTTGTTTTTCCTAGTCTTTGGTTGTCTGCATTTGCTAAAGCTATTCAAGAATGCAGTGCCAAACAATGCCCTGTTTCTGCTCTGCAGCTTTTATATGAGAAGGTAGCCTCTCAAATGTATTCATAACTACCTTCACCCACAGTTAAGGTTGCACAGTCATTTCCATTACAAGAGTCTTTTCCCCCTCCTCCCTAAAGTTGCTTGCAACTTTGATAAACTTTATAATTTAGGGTGAAATTTTCCATGCCTGATATCTACCTCAGGCCTCTTTTGCTTAATTTTAAACAAAACAACTTAAATATCACCCATTTCTGAGAACAAGATGATGCAAAATGTGTACATCTGCCCACATTAGAAATCTTACTGTCAACTGAAAAGCTCTGGTGCATTCACTCCTTCGCCTTCTTTGCAGGTCAGTACAAAGCTGCCCTGCTTTTTAGAAGTGCCTTTGTCATTACTGTGGTATTTCTTGGAATCTGCAAAAAAAGTGTAGGACTGAAGCACTCAGGCTGTGCCTGGTTAGAAGAGACCTTGAGTTTGGAAGCTAAATTCTGTAAAGCTGTGCCAGCCTTTCTTGTGGAAACCAGTGTGGCCTGAAGTGTCACGCAGTGACAGCATCTGCCTGGCCTCAGGCAAAGAGAGAAGAGGGGTTGGCCACAGGCAGAGGATTTTCCTCTCCAGATCCAGAACTTTTAGGTCTAGGTCTGTTGTTTATGTTCAGCACACAATTTTGAAATTCTCTGGCAAACTAGGTACTTGGGGATTCTTGTTAGGGTAAGTCTACAAACATGAGTTTTCCACCATAAGTAGTTCCTCTGTTATCTCAGGTGGGGAAAGGCTGATGAGGAGCTGATGTTCCAGCTACATATGATAAACCTTGTGAGGACTAAGGTGAAATTTTGATGTTGCCATTGTTCAGTTTTCCTTTAATACTTCAGAAGCATTGTGGAATGTAATTCATACAACACCATTAACATTGCAGCCGTTCAGAAGCCAGGACTGTTCTTACCACTGTATTCAGCCCCTCTGTATGGCATGAGAATGGTATGGAGAGTATACAGAAACAGTTGAGAAATTATGATGTTAGGGGTGACCGATTGGAGAGCTACAACCGCCTCTAGACTCTGCTCATTAAACTCTCCTCTGGCACTTATGACTCTTCCTTGAGAAGCCTCAAAGTATTGCCAGTTTCTTTATGTCAGGCTTCTTCCTCTCATCCCCTCTCTCTGGCTTATGTTAATGAAAGTATTACTACACTGTGAATAAAGAGTACGTATGCAGCTAATAGCAAGGGTCACAGCAAGATATCAGACTTTTCATCATAACAACTAGGTGTCAGAAAGAAAAGGCAAAAGTGGTTTTTTTGAGGTGCATATACTGTTTTATTTACATTTTTCCTCTTCTGACACAAGCCAAACGAGCAGGTCTGTGGTACTGAGAGCAGCCAGAGACAGATCTCCTGCAAGCACAGACAGCGCTGGTCTGCCTAGGGCAGCAGACTGCTACAGGCTGCAAAGTGATGATTGCCACAGTGCCTGCTTGGCCAGTACAAAAACTTCGGCTACTGATGGAGCTGTTGCAAAGGGACCAGGATCCTTCCCCTGCCTTAGACCCCAGTGCATGAGGACAGGGTCTCAGTAGATTTGGCTCCTGTTCTCTCATTTTTTCCTTCTGTCTTTCTGCCCTGACATCTGCCTTCTCCCTCCAAGCAGCAATGGTAACTTTGCCTGTGCTGTTCAGTTAATTTGTTCTGTAAGGAAGGGTGCACGTACTACTGAAGAAATAACAAAATAAGATTCTTGAAAAATACTTCACTTATTTAAAAATATTTAAGATTTTTTTCCTCTAAAACGCAGAGCACTGAGTACTAGGAATGAACTACATATCCAACTGAGGCTTTGCCACACAGGACTAATGCAGTCTTATCAACCTCAGGCCATCTCATGAATCTCACACCATAGTACTTGCTCTTCAGTTCTCTCCCCAACAGGCTCATGTAAAAAATTATGATACATGCAGAGACAAGTGATGTCAAGAAATAATATACATCTAACTTTTTTACAGTATATGAACAACACCAGCAAGACAGGTTTCCGTATTTTCTGGTCAAGTTTGCTCTTGGGATAAATACAATGGATAACTCCAGCAGTTTCAATTTGACTTGCTGTGTGGACTACATCAAGATTGATCATCAAGGCAAGATCACAAGGCAAATCTGCAGCTGCATTCAACTTACAAAACCTTACAGTAGGTTTATGAAGCTGGAAGTGTGAGTGCTTGAGAAAGTTGCAGTGCTAGAATGCCTGTAATACAGGATCTCAGATACCCTGTTGGTGTTGCTTAACTCTTAGTACTAATGAGTTTTAAGTGGCTTAGTTATCTTAAACTGCTCTAAAGGCTTAGACTGATTTAAGCAGTTTAGCTTATAGTTGTGCCAGTCATGGTTCATAGGGTTCAGGGGTCCTGATTAAAGCAGTGGACAGTCAGGAAGTGTCACGACATATAGTTCTGGTCTGATGAATGTTCAACATTTTGAAAAGTTCATAATTGTCAGGCTTTTTTCCTGACTATCACATAAAAATAGAGGCTTTGCAGCATCAAGGTTAAGGACAGACAGCAATTTCCTAAGAGTAAGGATGTTCCCAAATATTAAGTCTGGAAAGAAGACTTGATCTGAAAATCTGAACTGATATTTCAGTGCTCTTTGGCAGCAGTAATTTGGCACATTACTTATTTTTTATTTTTTTCACTGGTGTCTTGGGATTTTCCCTTTGGAGTACATAATTGAAATAATGCCTAGCTCTTAAGCAGCACTTCTCACCTGCTTGTGGAAGCAGCTGTTTGCATTGCTCACTCCAATTTGAAGAAACGTAGTTGACAAAAGTTTTAGAGGTTTGCAACAGCTACTTTATTTTCACCCTGACATAGCAAGAAGTGAGAAGACACCAGTGCCTTCCTTTCCCCTTGGGGAGGGAACTCACTGTTCCCATAAAACAAGGCTGAACCAAGGCCTGAATGACTCTAGAAGACGCAGCAGACTAGCAGTCTGCCTGGAAGCATTTGTGTGAGATGCAAAGGTAGATGACCGTCCTTTGCATCGGGAAGAGGCTCAGGGCACATAGAAGAGAAAGGGCAGCAAAGACCTGGGTTGGTCAGGAAACACAGAGGGCCCTGACCTTGGTGACACTGAGCACAAGCTCTGTGGCTGTGTGCTGGAACATGTTAGCCTAGTATCATCCGTATAGCCTAGCTTTTGCCAGCACAAATGGATTATAATTATATTCTGCATTAGCTCTGTTTTGCTGAAAGGCTTTCTGGAACTCAGGCTGCAAAGAAGGATTGCAGCCCTTGTCTAGTGCTGAAGGGGTCCATGGCCGGGTGATTGGCCTCATCTTCCCATCACAACTCCTTACTCCTGCCGAGGGTTTATTTCCTCATTGGCAGCGAGCTCCTACAAGAAGGGAGCCATTGGTTCAGTTGGAAGTGTAAGAATGGACCTTGCTGAGTAAATATTTGTCTGGAAGATGCTTAACATGCTTGGCACACTGCTAGGAATACATCACTAATAATAACAGTAGTACTGTCTAGTAAATATCTTTACAAACACAGAAGAGAAAAAATACAAGAGGAGTAAAACTCTGTCCATTCATCCTGGGGCAGTTTCAGGAAAATCCTTTACCAGGGACAACTTTGGGTTAACAAAGTCCCTTTTGCTAGTGCCACAAGCTCTAACTGGTGAAAATAAAGGGTGTGTTTGCATTTTTGCTGAAGAGAAAATGTTTATGTGTTCCTAATTTTTAGACAGTACCACAGAAACAGTTAAGAGGATAAGAAATACAGCTGAATAACAAAGAATAAGACAGTGCCAGTTGTGTTCTTGTGGCCTTTAATTTAGTTTTTAGAGCCTATCAAGCACAGACACATTAGCCATAGGCACACATGTGTCCTCTGGGCTCTGCCTCTCTTCTATCATTTTAGGATGAGATTGGGAACATACCCCTGCTCCCCTTTCACTGATCATTTCAAGTTCTTCAGCACTATCCTCCCTTTGCCCACTTTGCAAATACCTTACCAACTGCCTTGTGAGGAAAGAGACTGTTACTATACCTGTGTGACCCATGGGAAACTCGGCAAGTCATGAAGTTCAACCTGCACCTCCCAAGTTCCAGCCTTTCTTTAAGGCCACTGGACTTCAGCAGAGGATGCCTGAACTCTCCCAACAAGCTTGTCAACAGAAGTACTTAAAATTTCCAGAATAAAAGCACCCACAGAAATCTGATCCTTTGTGTTAGATCAGATTCAAAAAAAAAGAGGCATTAACTCTTTAAACGTCAAATGTTAATTGCTGCCCTTAGATAGCCACACTTTGTTGCCAAAAGCTCTGGGTTGCATATCCAAGTTTACCTGATATAAAGGTGCAATCAGTTCTGGAATAGAATGCAGTAGCAAGCTTACTGCATTTAGCAATTTTGTAAGAAATCACGGAACAGCTTATTAAAAGGACAGAAAGAAGATGATTTATGTATTTGTAGCCTAGCACAAGCTTTTCTGAAGAGCTAAAGGATGAGAGGGACCAGAAATTCTACCTACCTACCCTGTTCTCCTGGTTTCTGAATGTCCCAGCAAGTTCCCTAATTATGGGAAGTCATGCACGAACCAAAGGCACACAAACAAACATATCTGGCGTGGCAGAACCAAAATGGAAAGCACACTGGGAACCCAGAGAAAAGTATCTGTGCAATAACGTCAAAGAAGAAAACGTAAAGCTCAGAAAAGGTTTTCAGCTCTGTTGTTTGAGACCGTAGAGATTTATTAAAGACTTAGTCTCCATCAAGAGGTTAAGGAGTAATATCGTTGTCAAAAAAGGAAGACATGTCAGAATCAAAATGTTCGGTTGGTCTGTGACGTCAGCTTGTCTTTATGAAGCTGTGAAGTCACTGAAGAGGTCAGCACAGGGCCTGGACAACTGATAAGACTTGGCTTTCTTTTATAGAAAAGCCAGGAAAACATGGGAGAATCAAAGGTGGTTGTGCAAAGTTGGTGGTCTCCTGAACTACCTCCCTTGTCACCAAGGGAAAAGATGGAGAGAAAGAGGCAGTGCTGGAAGGAAAACGTAAGGGAAATCAAAACTAGGTCCAGAGGATAGGGAAACCCAGGAGAAGATGTGAGAATTTATCCCAGTGCTGGAACAAATTCTTGTGAACATGGATATATAGTAATCAAGCTTAGGCTGAAAGTGTGGGTTCTGGAATAATTCTCCAAGGCAAAGAAAGTGATCTCAGAATCAGAAGGTATTTCTAATTGAAACTTGGGCTAAGATGAGACCAAAGTGCAGACTTGTTCTTGGCTTGACCACATCTTCGGATTGATGAGAAGATTCAAAAGATAACTGAAGATACTTTATAAGGGTTATTTCAGTCCAAAGAATGAATGAGGCTTGAAATAAATGGCTAAATATAAATACAGAAGACTTACAGGTCAGGAGGGTAGTTTTTGTCCATGTCTGCATCTGAGACTAGATGATCTCTCTCGTTAAACCTCTGCTGTTCATTTGCAAGGACTGGATGATACACCTCACCTCTTGAAGCTGAAGTAAAGAAGAGCATCTTCAAGAGTGGAGTGAGCTGTATTCTGCCCTCACAGCTATTGGCCTTGCAGTCATTTTATGCCTGATGTGAGAACTGGAAGAGAGAGGACAACAGTGATTTCTGTGAAGTAAATCTCCTTTCTAGCAATGATACTTATTAATTCTCAAAGCATTCCTCGGATTCCTTTACTTTTCTCCCTGCAGACATCAGGCAGGACTTCTCTCTGAGTCTCATGGCTGAATTTTGAAGGCAGATTTATCCTCTGTTATTTGCAGATACATGTCATCAGGTTAATGGGGAGGTATGGAGAAGAAAGGACACAAACAGAGACATGAGTGACTAGTCCTACAGTGAGCTGTGAAAGATCTATGCCACAAATTGTGTCAACAGCAGCAAAAGCTGATGTTTACCTCCCCTTCAGTTTAATGCTCTCAGCTGCAGAGAAACAAGCAGAAGAGAAATCAGGAATAAAAGGCAATCAGCCACGTGCTGTCAAATGGTTTCACCTGCTCCTGGGAGCACAGGTTGGCACAGCTGTGAGACACAGCTTCCACCACTCCCCTAGTTGTAACGAAGAGTTGCATCAGAGGGACAAGCACTGCTGATAGAAATTTTTTGCCAGCTAAATAGGTAAATGAAGCTATAATGGGCTATGGAGTAGTCCATTCCTTAAGGATTTCCACTTTGTGGAAGATTACAAATTGCATTGATTGACCAAGCCAGAAAGAGTTAGAGCTTGTGATTGCTAAGACTTAATCCTGTGTATAAATCAGGGTTGATATCCTTTCCCCACCATCTCTCAGAGTTGTTCTGAGGATACCTCCTTTAAGTGGTAACAGAGAAAAAGTGTGTTTTCATGGCACGATGTAAGGCTACTTAGCTGGGTATAACATGGCTATAGGGCACTTGCATTGTTCAGAGCTGGCCCCAATAAATTGGCCTAGAACTTCATTGTGCCATGGAGACCTGTAGTATGATACTGTGCTGAGAGTACTGGAGAGAAACGGGCAGGGAAAATACCAGTTGTGCATTCAATGCAGGATTCAGCTTGTGGGCAGGATATGAGATGTGGAATGAGGACAGTAAGGATGAGCATATTTGTTTATTCAATCCATGGCTGCATGAGATGGTAAGTCCAGTTCTAGGACCAGAGCAAATGTACCATGGCCACATGAGGTACCGTGCTGAAACAGTACGTACTTACTCTGTTGTGTCAAATGCTTTTTAAAGAAGTGGAGGGACGTTCTGTTCTGGCAGACTGTACATCATGCACAGTCTGCCTGTGCTTCACTGACTTCATGATGAGTCAAGTATGGTCTGTCCTTTCACAGCTGGTGTAAGTCCCCTATATGAATATAAAGCTTCCTAAATGCCAACTTGTGAGCTTTGGCTGGAGAGATTATTAAAATGTGGTTGTATGCATGCATCTATCTGGTCCAGATAACCCAGTAGTGCACAGGCCACATATCAATGACTGTACAGTCACTCTTCAGGTTCATCAGTTCCCTATGCAGAGTGGGGTACATGTTCCTCAGACAAAACAGCTTGTGAACCTGTGATCGGAGATAGAATCACAGTGCCTTACCTCCAACAGGGAACAAAGGTCTCATAGGCAGTTCTAATCCTGGCATTTCCTACCTGTGAATGCACAATTTTGTGCCCTTGGTGATGTTCTTTTTGTGCGTCATATGATCATAAGTCTACACCTGTGAGCACTTTCCACGTAGTACTTGGATATTTTGTCTGTAACTCCATAACAGTGTGTTTTTGTGTCTTCTTTTGCAGAACTTTTGCTACTACTCTGTTTATAACCTTTAGTGGTCAATTCTGCTATGAAACTAAGCAGCCTAAAACATGATTGCTTAAGCATCTACA
This sequence comes from Mesitornis unicolor, assembly GCF_000695765.1. Taxonomy (NCBI): domain Eukaryota; kingdom Metazoa; phylum Chordata; class Aves; order Mesitornithiformes; family Mesitornithidae; genus Mesitornis; species Mesitornis unicolor. Next base: position 50,968 of record NW_010170082.1, on the reverse strand, counting down.
ATAATGAGACTAAATGTTTTGGCATTGAGGAGCTGCTGTAAACAGAGTGTCCTTTGTGATGGATTGATTCCTGTTGGAAGTTACTGAAATCTTATATCAGGTTTTTTTGGTTAAGTTTTAAAACATACTGCTTCCTTTATTAACTGCATCCGTAGTGATTCTCTTTGTCATTCAACAAATTAATAACACAGCTGTGTTAGGAGCCAGTTTTGCATCTGAACTTTGAGGGTGACTTTCACCAGAATGCAATTCATTGATGTACTGTGTCAGATGCCAGGTGCTGGGGCCAACCTGGAATGAATACTGAGCTAGTCTGTAACAGGGCTCTTGGAAGTAGGGCTACTTTCATGCCTATGCCAGGAAGGGATGAGCAACCTTCCTCTCTGGGAGGCTGCTCCATCCATCCCTAACCTGCTGGTGGCTGTCATCTCATTAGGAGCTATAGCAGCTAACCTGATTTTCAAATGGGAACTCGCCCTTGGTAAGATCAAAAACCTTCACGCTGCAAATTGAGTGCGTATTTAAATAAATGCAGCACCTCTCCAGAGCAGTGTCAAGTTTTCCAGCAACATAGTAAAAGTGAATTTAGCTGCTCTAAGTATGAGGAACAGATACTGAGATCTACTCCTATGACAGAAAAGTGAAGGATGGAATATGGATGGGAGAAGCAGTGGTGGTGACCCTGCGTAGAGATAAAAGGAGTGAGGACAGATCATGCTGCTAGCCCTGATGCTGGAAATAGCAGCTGCCCACACACTGAACCCAGTCAACCAGAGGTGATGGCAGCAGAAGACAGTCTGGCTCTCCAGCACCCTGAAATAGGCAAAGTAGGCAGATGAGTCATAGCTGGTTTGGGTGCTTTGGTTTCCTGCTCTGGAAGGTTAAATGCTTTATTGATTGCTAGAGCCAGCCCTGCACCTGTCTACACATGGCCTCAATTATTTCTCTTTATGTTTGCATTGCACTACTTTTTCCCCCTCACTGCTAAATCCCTGCTCATTCTTGTGTGTGGTCTATTTAGAGGGAAAGACTTTACCAGCACTCTTGTAACAAGGATGCTCTTTTAATTCAAGTGGTAGTGTCATCTGTGTTTGAATGTCTTTGTTTCCATCTCCTACTGCCTACCTCTGCAGGATGGGCTACTGCACACATTTCAGGTCTAGCAGTAACATGATGGATTGTCTCACAGTAGGCATGACTGAAGCATATGAAAGGACAATAAGCATTTCCCCAAACTGCCAACAAGGGTAAATATTAGCTTAATTAGTGGGGACTTCTCTCTTTTTCATGCCAGCACATAATTTCCATGTTGCAACAGTATCTTTAGTTCTTGTCTGCTAACTTCTGAGGCCATGCTGACTGGGAAACTACCCATGTGCCTGAATTCAGGAGAGCAAAGGAAGCATTTTCCCCCTGTGTTGCAACCAAACCTCCTTTTTGCCAGCACAGCACAAGCCTGCTACACAAGCTTCATGCTAGAAGTGTTGAGGAGGAGGTGGCAGATTAGAAAAAGATGGAAGCGTGGAAAGAAGGCTGGTGGCCTGGATAGCCCTGGTGCAGAAGCTGCAGCTGTGTTTCCATGGTGGCAGCATAGCACGAGAAAAGTGAGCAGCATCTTCTTTGTCCCTCGTGGCAGACCAGCACTGACTCTAATCCAGACAATATGACTGATGGAGGGCAGCCACCATTTTGTCTGGACCCTGGGGACCTGCCAGCTGTTCACAGCTGAAAGCCAAGGCGGCGCTTCTACAGGAGTGACAGGATTGGAACATCATCCAGAGTGACATGATGGACAGAGAGGAATCGGTAGATGGAAACAGAGACGATATATCATACATTGGGAAAGTGGTTGATATTCAGGAATACCTGTCCTAGGTAGAGTGCTAGCTTATTGAGGGCATTGGCTTGGAGACTGTGGTATGTTCTGTGATCCAAAGGTTAGAAAGAATATTAGGCTTAGCAAGTGCAGCAATAAAGTAGGGAAGCCAAGCCAGCTCACAGAGCAAAACCTAGGAGACAGTTTAGCTATATCATAGGCTTGCATGGAATTCCTTACTAAACTGCTAGACCTTGCTGTTGAATATGAGTGGCAAAGCTTAAAATGCAGCTTCCTATCCTCTTCCCATTTTCTGATGCATGAAGTATGTATGGCAGGGCATACGTAAGACCAGCAGAACAGAGGCATGCCTGGAGTTAAGAGAAGGGATGAGCAAGTGTCATAATCTCTTAAAATTATGCTCTTTGCCAATAACTTGCTCTTCTCCTGTGGACAAGTCATTTAGTTTCTTTGTGCCTGGGATGTTGGTGTGATGACAGTCTTCTTTGGCAATACAGGCTTCAGGTATTGCTACTTCACTTCCCAGCATCATTATTCTTCTCCTTTGATTTCTCCTTTCTCCATGGTTCATTGCTGCTCCTGGGCCACTGCATGTTACTACTGTGTTCATCATCAGTCAGCAGTATTATCAATCTGGTAACTGCTGAGACTATAAAATACAACAACAACATCAACAACGCTTTAAGTTTGCTTTTCAGTTAATATAGTCACACCATCTGGTTTACAGAGTAGAGCACAGTTGAGGGTCAACCTGTTGGAGCTGGCAATGGCACAAGGAAGGAGTGGAGAAGAGGCAGAAGCAGTAGTTGCTATGCCCTTGCAGTCATCATGTTCTTCCTATTGACAAACTGTGGCCTCCATTTCAGCATTAAACAGCAATGAGAGAGGGTGCTGTGAGTCATCACTAAAGGATGTTTGTAAAGTGTTTTGAGATCTTTCCAGATACCTTGCAGAGAAATGTCCTTGAAGAACAGGCATCTGCCTTCCTACCCTACAAGATTTTCTAGGCAGATAGCAACAAACAAGAATCATTGCATGGCTGGCCTTAGAGCATGAACTCCCTCTTGGGAATAAGATGCCTGGATTGCGTAAGACACAGGTGTTTTGAGAAAAAGGAGGGAACAGTGGTTGTTAGGTTGCAGATACTTTTCAGTTTTCTAATTGTGAGAAGGTGGAGAGAAGACTCACAGCTACAGGTCAAGCTTTTGACCCTGTTCAGTATGCAGTGGGCTGAGCGACTTTTGTCTAGCAGGCTGCAACTGTTGAGAGCAGTAAGGTTATACCTTACAGTTACCAGCTTCAATGTTATAATTCTCCCATTCCACTATAGTCATTTGTTGTCATTCTTTTCTCCCAACTCAGTTGTCCTATCTGTGGTGCTGCCACGAGCATTTAAGTCGTTATGCTGTGACCCAGATAGCCATTTTGAGGGGAAGTTTATTTTTCATCCTGAGCTAATTCCGCAGCCAGGTGCATGAACACTGGGGTCAGCTCAAGCAAGAGTAAGGTGCAGGAGCATGAATGAATAATTAACAGTGAAGAATACTAAGGTTTTTTAAGCCAAGTTAAGTAGTAGTGGTGTCTCTGTCCAACCAGAGTGAAAAAGGGAAATTAGCTCTTGCCTATCTTCTGGAAGTCTTGGCTTTCACCTTTTTAAAAGGCAAATGAACAGAAAATACACACCAAGACTTGACAGCTAATTACAAACAGGAGAGAAAAGAAGGAAAGGAAAATGTAAAGAAGTTGAGCACACACTTTATAAAAGCATTTTCTGTTCCAGAAATCTGTTTATAAAGGAACACACAGAGGCAGCCCTCTTTTAGTGTGTCCCCTGATTTGGCTGCAAAGTTCACTGCTCTCATAAGGTTCTGTATCCCACTCTGAAGTACTGCAAAGATTCACCATCACACCCACGCACCAACCGCTGCACAGTCCAGCTGCTACTTTGGGTCACCCAGCAAGCCGAATCACCTTCCTGATCTGGCTAAACACTTGTTCAGCAGAAATCATGAGATCTAGCACAAAAGAAGGGCTTGAATCATTCAGCAGCCCAGGTGTTGAGGAGTTTAAGCCACCTGTGAAATAGCCAGGGGACAGATCAGAGACCTACATTTCCCAGTGCCAAAGGATACTTAACATGGGAGCAAGAAGGTAGTGTTTAGTGAACACAGTCACCATGTAGTGCACTGTACTTCATGATAGGCAGATGGTTACAACCAAGCGAGAGTTCTGTTTTACAGAAACACTGACATCAGGGTATTGTAGCATTAAATGTTTTGTACATGAGACCAGAGTAGATTGTCTCTGCTCCAAAAAGCCTCTAAAGCCTCCAAAGACAGCTCTGATGTGGTGGGAAAGGTTGTCATCTGCAAAGGACTGTTCAGCATCCAGCAGGTAACTGTCCCTCCAGTGGCATTGGTGCTGTTTTTGGGGGGATTTGAGACTTCCTCAGTGAGGAAGTAGATGCTTTTATGACTAGAAAGAGTGGGGGAAGAATAAGGAGAAAAGAGGGAAGAAAAGTGAGAATCAGTTATGGAAGGAGGCGGGTCTGAGAAGATCAGAAAGGAGGATGTAGGAGCAAACTGTTGTTCAAAAAGAAATGCTTAATTTAAAATTGTAGAGAATGTGGATGACATTGTGTAAAGATTTGAGCTTGCTAATGTGATTCTGTCTGTTCCTACCAGCCTCCAATACACCTGTACAAGAGCCTGTACACCTGGCTCTTTCAATAGGTAGTTTATCTCTTTTTTTTTTCTTTTTCCCACACAATCCTATCTGGCTCTGGGGTAGAAGACTCCCCATGGCTTTCTAAAGGGTGTCAATCTTGTATAGTTACTGCTGGAAGTGGGTGGACAAAAGAACAGAGGACTCATGCAACAGCAAAACTTTTTTCTTTACTTGTGTGCTGCTGCTGTACACTGCTAACCTGTTATCCCAAATACAGCTGTGAGATGTGTCAGTCTGATTCGTGTTAAAATAATGTGGAGGTCATAGGGAAGATGCAACCTCTGTGACTATTTTGGCTGTCCTTGTACGGAGAACAGATTGAGAACAAGTAGAATGGAGTATATAGTTCTGTAAAACCCATAAGACGCCAGAAAGAAAAAACACTCCCTCAGAAGCGAGATAATACCGGTCCTGTGGTTTGAGCAAGAGCCAAGAAATAACTAAGTCTACGCAAGAAGAAAAAATTAACAAAGGTTACCAAGAGAACATCCTCTGCGACCCCCCCCCCCCACGACCACCAGCAAGGGACACTGCTCAAGCGCGGATGAGAGGAGAGCTAATTATAATATGAAGCGGGGATAGATCATGCATATGTATAAGCGTATTGTGAAATCCTATGAATATGTATTAGTTAAAAATATAAACCCCAAAAGAGACCTGCACGGTGTGCAGATTGAGGGATCAGAACAGGATCAGGACATTCTGTCTCCACGCACCCAGCGCTGTTTGCTTGCCTTTACTCACTTAATAAACTGTAAACTTTAATTGAAATCCTGTTTGAGCCTAAATCATTTATCACACAGCTGTCTTTCAGGAATAGGAAAAGTCCTTGTGACACCCTGTGGGATCCCATGGGATCAATGTGAAAATTGTGCGGTGCTTGTCCTTTAATTGCCAGCTCTGTCCTTGTTCTTGGAGTCAGCATGCTCTTCTGACTGGACTCCCCATAGGCTTTTTGCCAGCCCAGTTCTGTAGAAATTCTGCATCATTTTGTATGGTGGTATTCTGTATAATTTTGTATGGCATGGCACAGCTTTAAACATTGCAGATTAGTTATCTTTTTTTTTCCTCTTTATTGCTTGCTTGCTTTTGTTTTGGCTTTTGTTTCTCCCACCATATTGTTCATTTATTTGTACTCCCTTTGTGCCTTGTCTCAAGGCTGTGAGCAGTATCTCAGTGCAGGGAATTCATTGTGCTACCACGTCATGGAGGAAAGAGCTCTCATTCAGAGATGAGGAAGTATTTTTTTAAAGGGGAAACCAGTTTTAAAGTTATCCACAGCTTCATGTTTATACAGCACAATGTACAAAGATGTTTGGCACAACTTTATCTCCTACTGTTTATGACAAAGTATGAATTGAGGAAGAGCAAAATTCTGACTAAGGAGCAAGTTGGAGCCTGTTGAAGGGGAGAGAGAGCAAGCAGGACAAATAGCCAAAGCCACAGGCCATGGAGGAACCCCATGGAGCACAGCTGTGATTTGGTGCAAGACATCTAACAAGCAGGTGGGAGCAGAGAGCAGCAGGGTCTATACCTCTGCATGAGGTGCCACATTTCTGCTGCTGAGTTGCTGTAGTTTACAGACAAATGCATTCAATTGGGCTTGATCTTAAGGGTCTTTTCCAGCCTAAGTGATTCTATGATTACCTTGAGCTTGTCTCAGTTTAACCATGTCCTCAGGTGTTCAGCTGTGAAATGCAGCAGCTGAAAAGCGGGTACATATCCCTGCTTCTGAATGGTGGGAGCAGGCAATGAAGTGGTGTAGCTGCCCTGTAAAATCTGTCCCTGAATATAAGTTAGTGCCTGGGGTTCCCATGTGAGGTTCAAGACAGTGAGACCATAGAAGGAGTGAGCTGCCATGTCAGCAGTGAGAAGTTTAACTGTGATACTCATGGCCTCCATTTCAGAGATCAGAGTGACTTCTAATAAGCAATTAAGTCCATGGCAAGTCAATCACTCTATAATTAGCTCAAATCTGTGTTCCCATTAGCTGCAACATCCTTTACCTGCCATTGAGCAGCCAGGAGTAAAAGGTGTGAAAATCCTTGTGACCTTGGAAATGCATCCGAAAAACTGAAGCAATCCCCTCTGGCCAGATACTTGCAGACTACAGAGAACACATAGCAGGAGTTTTCTGCTGGAGAAAACACTGCTGAGGAAATCCTCAACTGTGTTATTTAGTAAAGCTTTGTTCTTTTTTATTAGTGTTGAGAAACTATGGCAGGTAATTTAAGTGATGGAAAAGTAAGGATAAACAGTCCCCATTAAGGAACTTCTTGTCTGGATGTGTATCAATTTTGAAATAGCTCTGGCTTTACAGGCAAGACCAGACTTATTTTAAAGCCAGATGGTGATGTAAAGACACAGGCACTTAACAGGATTTAAGCTGCTAGCAGGCACTGCAGGGAAGATAGAGACCTTACTCCCACTAAATCCTTAGTTAGACAATGCGTAAACCAATTTTCAGCTTGAGTTTGGTTCTCTTGCTGCTGTGTCTTTATGTACCAGTTGCTCTGAATAGATCCTATCTCATGTTTCTGTAATATGCCACAAGGCAGGGATAAACTTGGAAGCTAGTTATTCATCCCAATAGCAGTCTCTTGCGTTTTATCATCCAATGGTATTTTAGTGTTTTCATTTTTCACCAGGTGCAAAAGACTACTAAACATGCATTGCGAAAGGGAAAACAGTTCTCCTGTGTTCCAGTTAACAGGTACCTCCTAGAGTGTGAGCAAAGCTAAAGATAGAGTGTTCCTCATCAGTGCTTTTTCACATACACTTTCAGTGGCAAATATTGCCACCAACAGAAAGATACTAACTGTGAATGGTCTGGACAGCCCATCAAAACCATTCAGTAGGTCTATATAGAGCATGGGTACTTATAATCAGCTCATTTTTATTTCTGTGACTTCAACAACTGTGTGCTGATAGCAGCATTATCCTAATAAAAGAAAAGCTGTTCCTCTGCAGAGCTTCCTGGCTTCCTAAGTCCTTCACATCCAGCTACCTGCCCTGCTGGAAGCTACATACCTCACTGTGGCTGGTGTGTTTCTGTCTCTGAGACAACACAGATGAGTTGTACCAGAGCAGAGGGACATGATGAAAAGGAGCAGAGGTTATATGTGCATGGGAGAAGCCCTTCATGGTAGGAAGATTCATATATAAAAGGTAGTGAGTGGGCATCCCACACTATACCAAAGAGCAGCATACTTGTGAAGGGAAGAAAGAAAAAAATTAATGAGGGGGCTGAGCCCACAAAGACATTTGAGGTAGTAACCTGCTACTAAAGCTGAGGAGAGGAGAGTAAAAAATTAATTTTATTCTGCAACTTTTGTGTGTGTGTGGTTTTTGAACAGAGTCATCATGTTTTCCCTAAAGTATAATTTTTCAAATGTGTAATTTAGGTTCAGCTGGAGGATTCAAAGTGGCTCAGGGTGCTTTTCCTTTTCACTCTTGACCTTTTGCTTCATAGAAAGTTTAAAAATGGAAGATTCTCTTTTTCCATTCTGATAGACACAGTGGCATTCTTTTTTTTGTGCTCTTGCAGAGAAAGTGCAACTTTACTTTGTATTTACCAAGGAAAACATTTTTCTGAAATATGTTTGGGACTTTGTGAATGGCTCATGCACACTCTGTGAAAGGCTTGGTTGCATTATGGGGAGGGTCAGAGGAGCCTGCAGTAGTTCCCCATGTAGCGAGCAGTTTTCTGCACTGCAGACATTTCATGGGATTTAATTAACTGCATTCTCCTAGAGAATTCTCTCCTTTAATTTACTGCCTCCTCCTAGAGAAACTGATGCATTATGGTCTAGGCCAGGGGTCTGTGTGGTGGGTGGGGAACTGGCTGACAGGCTGCGCCCAGAGGGTACTGGTAGGTAGCTCCTTTTTTAAACTGGTAACCTGCCACAAGTGGTGTCTCCCAGAGATTGATATTGGGCCCAATGATGTTTAATATCATCGTAAGTGATCTGGATGAGGAGATCACGTGTGCCCTACCCTGATGAAGTTTGCAGATGATACCCCACTCAGCTGAGTGGGGAAGTGGACACTTTGGAAAGGAGAGACATCCTGCGGGAAGACCTGGATAGGCTGGAAGGGTGGACTAACAAGCACCTTGTGAAGCTCAACAAGGACAAAGGTAAGTTCTTACACCTGAGAAGACATAACTCAGGAGTGCAGAACAGGCAGAGATCTGCTCAGTTGAGGAGCAGCTCTGTGGAAAGAGGCTGGGGGTCCTGGTAGACAAGCTCAATATGAGCAAACAGTGTGCTGCTGCGACAAAGAAAGCCAACAGGATGCTGGGCTGCATCAACAAGGGCATCATCAGCAGAGACAAAGAAGTCATCCCACTTCGGACTTGTCAGCCCACACCTGGAATACTGTGCTCAGTTTTGGTCTCCACTATGCAAAAAAGCAGTGGACAGGCTGGAGAGGGCCAGAGAAGGACCACATAGATGATCAAAGGGCTGGGAAGCCATATTTGGGACAGACTGAGAGAACTGGTTTTGTTCAGCCTTGAGAAAAGAAGGCTTATGGGAGACCTTATGACCATGTTCCAGTGTTTAAAGCATGGCTACAAAGACGATGGAGACTCCCTTTTTACAAGGAGTCACATGGAGAAGATGAGGGGTAATGGTACAAGTTACTCCTGGGGATATTCCAATTGGATGCAAGAGGAGAAGTTTTCCCAATGAGAAAATTGGAAATGCCATTGGAATGATCTCCACAGGGAAGTGGTGGATTCCCCAACATTGGACACTGAAGATTCCGCTGGACAGGGTGTTGAGCCACCTTGTCTAGACCATGCTTTTGCCAAGAAGGGTTGGACCAGATGATCCTGAGGTCCCTTCCAACCTGGGATTTCATGATTCTGGGATTCCGTGATTCTAGCACTGGCTTAAAATTACCCACAGGAAAGCTCACCATTCGTATGGAATGTCTCATCCAGGCATGGAATAAGGAATAGCTGCTGCATGCTCAGTGCACCCCTAGCTGCTTCACAAATACTGCTCTCCATAGAGAGGTGCCAACTAGGCACTGCAACTGTTACAACTTGGCAGAGTTCCCCAGCAGTTCCCCAAAATTTTATGCCTGAGGGAACATATCCTATCTTGTTACAACAGACAAGTGGTTTTCAACCTTCTTCCAATTTGCCAGCCACTAAAAATTCCAGCAGAGGTGTGGCCTCCTGTAGGCAGGGCAGGTTTGCTTTTCTCGGTCTTTATCTGTGGACTCCTTAGAAATAATTCGCAGATCTCTGGGATCTCACACACTGTGTGTTGAAAACCACAGTACTACGTCAGTAAACAGATCCACTGGTGAAATGAACCGATCTATTCCTGGCTGCAAGTAGTGCAGAAGTAGGGTGTGAAGTTAGTCCTGTTTCATTTGGGTTTTTTTAGGCAATGTGTTCTTGTGGATAAAGCACTGTCCTGGCAGTCATGAGACTGGGTAGCAAACAGGACCTATAGTTGTGCAACATGCTCTGCAAAATAGAAAGCATGGTTAATGCTTGTGGAGAGATGTGATGAGTATTTAGGCAAATATTTTGGAGCCATAGAAGCAATATTGGATAGAAAACTGGCTTCTGAAAAGGGCAAGTAATGAAGCACGGTTGTTGGATGGGAGTTTTGAAAAAGACCATTTCTGAGATGCTGTGTTACTGCAGAGAGAGATTTTTCTAGGACATTAAGAACAGCAGTTTTCCTAGAGGGATGACAGTAGTAATAGTGCTGAAGATTTTGTGTTTTCATGTCCCAGTGCCACCAGAACAAATATCCTCTTCAGTGTGTATAAGACCTGTTTTCCCTGTATCACAGGGGTCAGTAGGAGCATACTACTTCATTGAGAAGTTCAGTACTTCTCCAGTTAAAGCTGCATGAGCAATTCAGTCTACCCTTTAAAAATGCCAGCAACCTTTTCACTTTGCCAGCAGGCTTTGGGAGAGCATCACATTCAGCTAACAAAATACATGGGCTAAATTTCCTATTCCCCTTTCAAATTGCTGTCTGAACGTGACCTGCTGGTAGGACATCGTACATGTCCTCAGGAAGCTGCTGCGCTGGTGAAGCTATCTGTAAGAGGTCATGAAAGGTTTTGCAAGAGTTCTGTGGAGAAGTGAGTATCTCAGAGTAGAAGACAATCTCCTCTTCCCACTAAACATGCCTTCAGCCTGATGGATAGAAATACAGGAACCATCTGGATATTGGTTTTCTAAGCTGGGATAGGTAAAGCTCTAAGCTCTGTTGCTGTTCAGATATGCCTCAAAATGCTGAACAGATTCCTGCAAAGCTGCTGCTAATTCTTCATTTCTCACAATCTCAGAATATTTTGAGTGGTTCTTGCTGTTGTCCTGAACAGCCAGTTCTTGCATCTGGGTGTCTAGAAAGCAGAGAGTTTGTTTTTAGTGATCAGTTTTAACTGTGGTCTAAACAAAGATTTCTCCCAGAAGGGCAGACAGTATAGAAAGATATTAAACCATTTCCATGGTTGGAAATGAAAGCTTCCAAACCTCTTCAGAAAGGACTTTCTAAAAGAAAGGATACAAGGAGGAGAGGACTGTGTTGTACCATCTCTCCAAGGAATCAGTCCTAATATGGTGGATGATGAGAACAGCATGCTTGAGATTTAGTCTGGTCCAGAAGTAAGGGATACAGGAGCATCACTTCTTTTGTAGGTACACTGAGTATTTTGAGCAATAACATCTGCATTTTGGCTGTCCTGTACCAGAATGAATCTGGATTCGTTCCACTGCAGACAGAGAGACAGAACACCCTGCGGTTTACAGCTGAATCTTCATGTTTGGAGGCAATTGGAGGTGATTCTAGATAGTCACCCATGACCCGCTGCACTTGTACACAGTTTTATTCTACATATAACCTCACATATATCTGCTAAGCACTGCAGATGTCACTTGGAGTCCTAGGACTTGCAAGTGGAGAGTACTTGTCTAATAATCTTGTAACTCCTGGAAGGCTTCTCAGGAGCAGGATGTGCCATTTGGCTGTGATGTTGCCTTTAGTGTGTCTGGCCCCCACCTCTCTTTTGTCACGCATACTCATACGGCATTAGAGAGCTGCCTTATAGCCACTCCTTTGCTTTTTGGTTAGGAGACCAAATACAGTAACACTTGGCATTTACAAAACCATGTAGCCTGTGCAGAGCATTGTCCAGATATGAAGCTGCTGAATCACATGCCATCTGTACAAATTAGGTCACCTGTGTTTTGTCTTCATAGTACAGATTATGCAAATAACTTTTCCACTAGAAAGTGGACTGGAAGTCAGTACAAGGATTTTAGTGCCAGCAGAATTTGTGCTGTTTTATTCATCAGTCCTAAATGGGTATAATAAGAACAAAGGGGGGGGAAAGTAATAAAGTGCAAGGTACACATTATGCTTCAGTGAGAGGATGTGGTATGTATAAGCCAGGGCACTGCCTCTGAACAAAAGTCTGTCTTATCATGGTGATACTGAGAGGTCCCAGCAAGAGGCAAGCCTTATTTTATGGATCTGCAAGTAAATGCATAGGAACAGATCATTCTTGCCCCACAGGCATTATAATACATTTGCTGGGAGGGAAGCAGGAAAAGGATTCGGTCCATGGAGAGCTGAGAGGAGGTATGACTTTTCCCATGTTATATTAAAACTTGTGGCAGAGCCAAGACTTCAACCTCTTCCCCCTTTCAGTGCTTAGCCATCCCCTCTCCAAATGTCCCTCCGTGGCTGTGCCTGCAAAGCTGTCATTCTGAAGAGCATTAGGATCTGCCTCTGAAGTGACTTCAGTGCAGTTTCTCTCTTCCTCACCCCCGCACCCCCTCTCATTAGCTTGAAAACTCCTATTTATAAACATGCTCAAGCTTGCTTGTTCAGGGAGGAGGAGCCGAAACACTCAGCACACAGACTAGGAGACTCAGCAGAGATGCAGGCAGAGCTACTTCTCACTGAAAGGGTAATA
>NW_010170082.1:37618-38417 GCF_000695765.1 Mesitornis unicolor | reverse complement strand
AGCAGGAAGAGTGCCTGAAATGTCACAGAAATGAGATCAAGCAACAGCTAGAGCTTTGTGTCGGCAGGCAGAAGGGGGAGAATCACAGGATCTTGGGAAAGAGCAAGAAAGAAGGGCTGAGTGGAAGCAAAATATTTAAGTGGATAAGCACATTGGACTAAATGGCCTAATCCTCTTCCTGGACCATCACACTTCCATTACACATTTTTGACACTCTCTCCCAGCCTCTCTCACAGCAATGAGCAGGAGGCCCAAAAGGCCAGCTTGCTGCGAAAAACTGTGTCAAGATACTAACTGTGGAATGACTTGTCACCTCTCTTGTTAAACAGATAACTCACCTCCCTGAATCTCACTGGGATGCTGTTTGTAAGCACAAAACTTGTTAAATTCAGGCTTGCCTGCAATTTCTGTAGCATCTGGTGATTTTGTGCTGGCAAGCTAGAGAACAGGCTGATGACAATTTGAACCCCTGTGAGGGGAGAAGTGAGTACCTAAATAGCTGCCCTACATCGTATGGTACTATATACAACAGCCTGACTTCCCTTAGCTTTCCTTCTGACTATATTTTATGGTAACAATGCAGATATGACCCAGCTCTCTCTGCTTTTCTGGACAACTACAGGACAATTATGAAAGACCAGACAAGTTCATTTGCTCTGAGGAAAGAAAAAAAGCCAGTTCCTAAGTTTTATGTAAAGAATAAACAAAACTGCAGGAGCCCATAAGGAGCTACATTCATGGGGAGAAACAAAATCACATTGTTCAAAAAATCAGAGGAGAACAAAGAGGTTCAATGAGA
>NW_010170082.1:0-37587 GCF_000695765.1 Mesitornis unicolor | reverse complement strand
ATTCCTGCTAAGGGGCCTGCATCCGCATGCTGAGCACAATCTCACGTCTTCCCCTTCCGGCTTACCAAATGACTTCATGGAGCTCTTTGTGCTGGAATGCAGGCACCTCGCTGAGCTACTTCTCTTCCCTGGGTTTCTGAGCCAGTGGAAGGCAAAGGACCTGCTGTCCTGTCCTGCTCTGCTCTGCTCTTCTCCAGTCTGAATTCCTCCTGTTAGTCTCACTAATACCAGATTAACTCTTCTTGACATCTGTGCTCTTAGGTGTTTTGTCATCTGATACATGATTATATTATGCCAAAAAAGTACTTTAATGCCTACAGTGTTACCAGGCTGAAGTCCCAATGTATTAAGTGACAGTTTACAGATGTAGTAAAGGATAGCAACTCCTACAAAAGGCTCCCAAGGTGTCAGAGACGAGATACAACTGGTGAATGAAGCAGGTAGACTGAGGGGATGAGATCAAGAGTTAGGGTAGCAAAAGTAATGTGATGTGCACAATTGTGCACTTTTCATTCTGTGAAGTGGGGCCTGGGTTGAGTGGTCTAAAGAGGAGGAAAAAACCCTACTGCTTGTCCTTAGTTTTGTGAAGGGATGAACTGAGCTTGTTTAAACAGGTGGCTTCAGGGCTGCCAGTGAGACCCAGCCAGCATCTCAGTGACTACACTCACAAATGGACTAATAACAAAACTCACAATTACAAAATGTTATTGGTGGAAATACCCTGACTTAGCTGAAATGGTTCACTGCCTATATTCCTTGTCCAAAGTTGGGGGGGAAAGCTGAACAGCACACAACTAAAATAGATGTATTTTAAATTGAGTTATCAGAAACTTGTGGCGCAAGCATTATATTTAAGGTTGTTGAGCATTTCTAAAGAGCATCCACTGGGCTTGAGTTGAAACATTAGATTTACTCAAGTGTAAGTTCTGTTAGTTAATAAAATTACCTATGAGTTGCCACTATATGCATGAAAATCTAGTATGTTTGCTTTGAGATAGCTTCCTTAGGTTTCTTTCTTCATCCTAAGTCACTTGCTGATTGTTCATATTTCTGTGGTCTCAATATTTTTGGGTTTGCCTTTTTTTTTAAAGGTTTTTCAGCAACAGACCACAACCAATGGTCCTACCTTAGGCTCTCAAGCATATGCATAAGACTTGAAACACGGTGGGTTTAACTCCAGATGATGCTAAGAACTGTGGCTTCAATCCAACAAACTCTGTGTCCTGGGCATAATCTGATTCAGCTGAACTACTTGCATGCTCCAATCTAAGCACGAGGAAGGAGAGCAGTTAAATCAGGACCTGTTGCGATAGAGAGAAGCAGTACAGTTCTGACTGTAACGATGAACTGCACCTCCTTGCCTTCGGTACAGTTCCTCTGATGTATGCAAGGGTAAGCGAAACTGGAGCTGGATCTGTAAGATCCTTCTGCCTATCAGAGCTTTGTTCGGCATGGCCCAGAAATGAATAATGAAAAAGACTATTTGAATCATGTGGCCTCTGCTTGCTCTCAAGTTTCTTGTATTAATGCTAGTTTACCATAATACACTGCAGCACCAGAAATGCATCTAGGACTATTTTTCATCCCTTTCTTGCTTCAGAGTAGCAGGGGTTGGACTGCTGAAAAAAATTACTGAAAATGCAGAACATCAAGTCCAGAGCTCCTGGCTTAGAGAAATGGACACTTTTTGTTTCCTGCCCCTCCCATGCAAGCCACATAGTCTGAGTCTGAAAGCTGGTTACCCAGCCTCACTGGTGGTCAGCTCTTTGCAGTTAATCCATCCAAAAAGATCTAACTTGGTCCTGAGCTATAGAGCGACATACAGATACTTACTCAGTAGTGCTTATTGTATGTTGACAGGAGAAAAAAAATATTTAAAAAGAGAAAACAACTAATACAAGGTTGATACAAGCTGCAAAATAAGAAGGAAACTTACAGGTTTGATGTCGCTGTGGAATTTGGTGCTTGGCTTTTGGGTTTTTTTTTATTAGATGTAGTGATTAGAATCTAAGCACTGATCATAGCTTTAAAACTTCCATAAATATGTACTTGTTTCCAGTAGGATTTTGTATGTATTTGTTAAATATCTGCCTGATTCAGAACACTTATCACAACTTGGGAGAAAGTATGGAGAAGCATTGGAGGTTTGGATTTTAAGAGCCTAGTTAGATGACCTAAGGGCAGCAGATTTATACTGTAGGGGGTTAGGTGCTTTATTTCTTAGGATACTGACAACTGGAAAATAGCTTTGAGAAGAAACATAGGATCTCAGAAATATTGGTAAGGAGGTATGAAGTGTCTTTTCATTGCATTGGTGAGCCAAAGCTAGCCCAAGGCTAGTGTAAACTACTCCTATTGAACTTGGTATGAACTGTGAAAGAGGGGCTCAAATTCCAGTGCCTGTGTTCCCAAATGCCAGGTCACCAGTGAAGGATCTGGAATCAGCATCCACCTTTTTTTTTACCTACATGCAGTGAGAAGGGGTCCCAGGAAGAGGAATGAGGAAATTGCACTTCAAGTGAACCCATTTTTGTATGTCTGATTCATCTGCTTATGTGGGGATGAACTGGTGTATCCCATTGAGGATAGTAGGCTAGGTCACATGAGGAGGGAAGCCCAGCCTTCTGTACATATTTGATTTGTTCCTTTCTGGGGAGCTGTATTAAAACCACGTGCCATGGGAAGGACAGTCCTAAAAGAGCTGATTTTCCCACTAGGCTTAAAAATAGTGTTTTCCATATTTCATTTTGCTGGTGCTTTTCCTTGGCACATCTGGCTCTACCTGCAGTTGTAGTTATTCCAGATAAGGAGTGGCTTTTTCTGGTTTGAGATAAGTCACTTCTGTACTAGGTTATAGGTGCTGCTCCATGTTACCTTGACTGATCTCTTCAGTACTGTTTGTTCTCCTTTTTTATGGCGATCTTGCCTCTTCAGGTCTTGTCTCCTCAGGTTGACAGTTTTTCTGTCTCTTGCTCTCTGCTTGTATAGTCCTTGGCTTGTATAGCCTCTTGTCATGAGAAAAAAAGAAAAGTTTTTTTTTTTTTACATTTCCCAGGACGTGTTCATAGGCACAAGCAGCAGGTACGTCCTTGGAAGCTATCAACTCAGAGTCCACATTTCAAAATGTGTTCTGGGACACATTGTTCATTCTGAAGGAATCATCCATAGGTATTTCTGAGACACCTACACCTCATTTATCAGTTCAATGTCATTTGACATTTTCTCTCATCCTTTCACCAGAAGAAAAAAAATGAGTGCACACAGAAGGGTCAATGTTTTTGAAAGGTCAGTCATTCCAGATGAAATGCAAACCTAAGGCTTTTTTTTTAAAAAAAAAAAAAACAACCCTCAATTGAGCAATAAAGCACTTAGAGTTTGACTTTGTTACGCAAGACAGAAACTTTCCAGCTGGCTGGCAGTGGTTCCAAAAGGTGTCTGTGTGGTTATTGATTAATTAAATATATTGTTACTCACTTCTTTCATTAATCCAAGTATTTTCTCTTCACTCATGTCCCTGCACAACCTTGTTTTTAAATACTTGGAATCTGTCAGAGACAACTGCTTTGAATATCAGGTTGCTTATTTGAAATGCTAACTCAGAAATTTCTAGGTGTGGCATTTTAGACCTCAGAAAAATGAGAAAGCTACTTGAAGTTGAAGGTGTCTGCAGTCTCATGTTCAGACCTGGAACTCTGTCTCCATGTGTAACAGAGAGGAGGGAGCAAAAGGCTGGACCAGAGAGGTCCAGCCCTGCGCTTTTCTGTTGGACTGAGCTCAGTTCCAGTGCTGAAATGGAAACCCTGCTGAGGTGAGGGGCAGATGCTGGCACTTGCTGCTTGGGATTATAAATCTCTGGTGGGTGTGTGGAGGACAGGATAGCAGTATCGGCAAGCCAGCAGTACAGTCTTGCTTCTCCGCATGCCCTAATGAAAATTTCCTAATAGCGTTCCTCTGCTCATGGTCCCAATAACCAAAAATCCCTGAGCAGCACTGCTGCTCCGGCAGTAGGAGGCTGTGCCTAAAAACACAGAGAAGTGTCCAGCTTTTGCTAAACCAGCCAGTCAGTCCCTGGCGTCTCTGTTTGCTGTACTGAGGGTACTTTGTTTGCTGGCCCCTGGTCCAGTGCCACGGACTCATGTCACACAGGAAGCCGAATCCCTGCCAGCTGGGAACCACTGCTGGTCGCTATCTCCAGTCATTGGTGCTCAATTGACTCGAAGGTCCCAGGAATTTGCTTTCCCTTTCCAGTCCTTCAGATAGCAGAGTCTGTTCTACCAGGATGAATGCCTTTAGGAAATGCTAAATCCAAACTAAGCACCCGAGTACGGAATTTTCAGCTTCAGGACTTCAATCTCGACTGGAAACATTTGCCAGAAACTAGGACAGACTGAGTTCAAGCCCAAGAGCAGGGCAGACCTCCTTGATAAAGCCTCTCCATAGCAGCGATGCTCATTAAGAGATTCGTTATCGCAGCAGCCACAAGTCACTCCTGCTTCCTTCCTGCCATACACCAGCGTTATTTCCGGTGAAGTACAGGGGTCATTTCAAGGGTAAAACTGCAGCTGGCAGTCAGGTCAAGAAAGCAGCACCATCTCCACCTTTCTGAAGCAGGGAAAGGGAGGAGACAGTTTTAGTTCGTGACTATTTGACTTCTTTATAGTGTTGTTTGATAGAACATAAAGAGACCTGGAAATTTCAGAGGCCTATTTTAGGAAATCCTTTGCAAGTTCCTTTGGGAGATGGGTTTTACCTTAACAATTCAACTAATTACAACTAGTCACTTGATCCTGAATGCAGAAGGAAATTGTATCATGCATATTTCATACAGGATTTACTTAAGTATTCTGGGTTTTAGCTCTTTGGCACCTGCTGTTAGTCCTTCTGCCTGTAAATTCAGCTGGCAATACCAATGCCTTTGTACCAGAGAAATGGGCTTCCTCTTCTGAAGAGCTTAACAACAATAGCGTCTGTTGGCAAGCTCAGTTCTTGTTAAAATCTGACAAAAACAAAATATGCATAGGTTGGTCTTCCAGCCCAGTCAGACATGCAGAAAACATCTATGCCTGAGGATGTCCATTCCTCCCCTGCTATATCAGTAGGTATCCAAAGATTACCTTGCTGTTAACAGTAGATTGCTCTGGTTATAGTAGTACTGCTAATAAACACTAGAGTAAACCTTCATGCAACATAGTACCAGAAGGGCCTCTACTTTCCTTAAAGCATTTTAAAATGGGACTTTTTTAACCATTTCCTAGCCACAGCAATGTGTTGGCCTCTGTGAGAGTCCCTTCAGGGAAGCTGAGACCTTGGAGCGGGGCTGGCACAGAGATGGGGAGGAGCAGCTGGGGACGTGTTGAGCTTACATGCTTGCTTAGCAGCATAGATGTGTTGAGCACTGAGGAAAGTTACAGTAGAATAATGTATTTCATCATAATTGCCATAATTATAAAGGGATGCTGCTTTTAACTAAACAGTTGTTACCTTTTTTCTGATTGAATTAAACAGTTCTAAGCCTCCGAGGCTTGCTGTTACTCTCTCTTCCTTTCTTGCTTAAATCTCCTTTCCTGTTGTCTGTTTTATCAATCAGTGATTATGTCTGAGGATTTTGCAGTCTCTCTCTTAGCTCAGATTAGAAATGTTTGTGGTTTCTTGCTCTCTAAAGCCTTGCACACACAGGGCAATTTTCCTGGAGAAGTTCCTCATCTGCCTCAGAATTGCCCTTGTGCCGACAGCCACCTGTGCTGCTCCTCTGCTGCCCCAACCTCTGCGCAAGGGACCGATGCTGGAAATAAGCTGATCCTAATCTGCACAAGCCTGTCGGGAGAAGCAGCTGATGCTTCGCTACTCATAAAGCAGCCTCTAAAAGCAGTCTCTAACACACAAGAACAAAGGCTAAGCATTCCCCTGAATTAGGGTGGTGCTTCACCTGCTTTTGCAGTTGTGTTAGAGCAGCATAAGGTGCTATGCCCAAAGCGGATTTAGGCGAAACCATTTAATTCTGTACTACATCAGATGAAGAATTTGACTGTTACCATCTTCCACCTGAAAAGCCACCACAAGCAGCGGTGTGGGCGGTAGTGTTTACAAACTGCACCGTCTAATAGCAGGGCAGTCAGCAGGAGCAACTCTTCAAGCCTTGCATCTCTTGAGATCATTTTCCATTGCTTTCTAGTCAATTTACCCTCACTCACCCTCAATGTTTTCGTCATTGCACTTTCAAATACTTCTTTGTTAGTGTTTCAAGTCACCTTTTGAAAGAGCAACCGTGATCATCAGCTCAGCAACACAACTCCTGTGTACTCAACTCCCCTAGACGCCCTTAAATGCACATGCCTGGCCCCACCTGACCTGTGGCCCCAAGCAATCTTGTCTTTGCATTGGCTTAAATTTGCTGCAAATAGGTCACCCTATCTATGAAAGACCATAAGAAAAGAATCCTAAACATTTTAATTTGCAAGCATTTCTGAACTGGCAATACTTATTTATAAATAGCTTATAAATAGCGCTTCAAGTGCCTGTGATGTCACAAACCACAAGAGCGCCTGACTTGTTATTTATTACATCAGATCGTGCCTTGTTCATAGGCTTGCAACTTGCAGCGTATTTACAGTCAGTACACCCACTATTATTACTAAGCCATCCCAGTGTTGAGCAGATACATAAATGCAGCCTTGAATTGAAACAGTAAACAACCAATTAAAAGTTTAACCTCCTCCTTTCCAATCTCTTCCTATATTATTAACTGTTGCTCAAATTAAGTTTGTGGGAGATAATGACAAATAGGTGTTCTTTCATCTGCCCATGTATCACATTTACACAAACAACACGTGTAGATTTCTTAAGTATTCATGCTCAAAAATAATTTCTTATTACTACTGCATTTATTTGAAGACATGTTCTTTCCCTTCCTTCAGTGCAAGATTGTTGTTTTACAAGATTTCCTAGAATAAAATAGTGTCAGCTCATTTATAGAATTTAATGAAAGAAAAATTTTTATTCTTTTTATAGTTCTTGATACTGCACACATATCCACATAAATTGGTTTACCTAAACAGCAATTTGCAAATGCAGAGTTGGACAATGTAATCAGAAAGGGAAAAGCTTGGTATTCAGATTAATTAAGCTAAATAATATTCAAATTTTTTGTCACATCTTTTTGGTGAAGGGGCGGGGGATCTCATTCACTTTGGCCATGTTTTAGAAGAGGTCACAGTTAAGATTTAAATACAGACCAGTACAAACCTCAGGCATTAATGAATCCTGAATGCAACAATTCTAAGATTGGAAAATTCTTTGTCTGGCTCATGTTCCCTAGGATTTCTGAGTTCCAGGGATGACGTGGTTTCAAGCAGGCCAGTCACAGAGAAAGGCACCCAGCTAGAAATCTACAGAAAGAACTAAGACATTTCAAGCAATGGTTGTCCAACTGGATGCATTTTGAAATAAACAAAAGCCTACCCTGAGAAAAATGTGTGATTATATTCAGGTGTCTAAAAACTGGTATATCTTGGTATCTATGAGTGGGCAGGGGTGTAACTGCATCATTCAGAAATGACGAAGTGGGAAATTATTTATGTAGTGGCTCTCAACTGAATATCAGGGAATCTCACCAGTACATTTGGATGCATTGTCTGTCAAAGGTTACTGTAGAACACTCCTAAACGCATCACTGTGATTTACTCCTCTTTTAAAAAAAAACCCTCTCACCTAAGTCTAAGGCTATAGGAGAAGAAATGTAATTAGTAGTAATAATGTTCTGTAAAATACCTCAGTCTATGCCTCACAGTTTCATAGTCTGTGATCTTAAAAGCATAGCCTGTGTCCTGAGATCGCAAGTGCCTTTTGTATTCCCACGGGACAAAGTACCCTAAAGCAGCTAGTCGGATGAGATCAAACACTGTGCCACTGTGATTTGCAGGAGAGACGCAAAGGAAACTTTTCTGTAGCCAGCTGGTTCTTTCTAAACATTCACTTGTATTAATTAAAACATTTACAATCTTAGCAGCCTTTTATAGGAGTTGGGACAAAGTGCAGATAAGATGGTTCAAGGTACATGAGAAATCTGGTTTATTGCAGTCTTCTCTGTACAGATTTTGCATTTTATACCTAACCTTGTTTAGTAAACAGTGAGTTGGCTAGCTAATGTGTACTAGTGGCCACAAAAGAGAAATCTACTGTACTGTCAGCAATATTTCTTCTAGCTGGCTTTACATACCCAAGTGGCTTCAAAGGTATTTTTTATTTTTTAATGGGACCTGCTTTTGAATATGAGCATTTTCAGACTCTTGCTGAGGTAGGCAGTGGGCTTAGTGGAGATCATGGAGTGCTGTGTGCTTGCTGTCTCTGAAAAGAAGAGGCAAGGTGCCTTGAATGTAAGAAAAATGCTTATCTTTGTGCAAACTAAAAATATTTGTGTGCACTGCTACTAATCTCAGGTGTTTAGTCATCAAGGAAGAGGCCTTCAAAGTTTAGAAATCAAAGGGTTATTAAAAGAATGAATAGAAATAAAATCCTTTTTTATGCCTTCTGGGTATGGACGCCATTGGTATGCAGAGAAATTCCTTTTTCAGGCTTTTCTATGCTGTCATGACAGCTGAAATTGCGCTTCCCTTTGATCAAAGCACCTATGCAACCCCTTGTTACTGGGAACTGCAGCTTTAAGGAAAATATTGCAAAACTTTCCTGTATAAAAGTATGTAGATTTTTTGTAACATTTATCATCCAGTTACTGGCACACTGGCACTGCCACAGGGTAGTGCTGGAGGCTGACTGGGTGCCTTCAACACTTATCAGTGTGTATTTTCCTGTGTCTTACCATCTCTGTGGACATATGGTAGCAGAGACTGCCAGAGCTAGATAAACCTTTGCCCTGCTCTGCTGGGGCCTTATGTCTTATTTTGGATTTCAAAGAGTTAATAAATACACGGATTATTTTTTTTTTCCTCCCTAATTAGATCCCAGAGGAAAAATGCCACAAGCCTCAACTACGTCATTAATCCCCTGAACAATAGCAACCATACTAAAAAAAAATTAACCGTCTTCCTGGGAGGGGTGGGTGCTAGTCAGTGACCCAGAGATGGGTTTTTGGTAGAAGTCTTGCATGGCCTGGTCAGTGGCAGGGAGGTTGTCACCTGCAGCTGTGGGGGCACCTCCTGCTTAGCTGGGCTGGGTTGGGCTCCTGCTGGCCCAAAAACTGGCAGGGTACTTTGCAGTGGTGTAGAGAGGCATCAGGGAAGGAGAGCCTGGGGAGGCGGGGGAGCAGCTTGTTCACCTCTGCAAGAAGTGGCTTCCTTCCAGGAATGCTTTGGCAGAGGGACTGGGGGGATGGATGTCCCGCACTTGTCCAACTCAGGTGCAAGGTTCCTTCCCTGTCCAGGTCTGTCAGCTCCCCAGCACTAAAAGTACTTCTCTGAAATGTGCTCTTCTCTGCATGCAGCCATGCAGAGAGCCTCAGCGGGACTGGCAGAAAGCAGTCTCCTGGTGTTTTCTGTGTACTTCAGGGAGGGCGCAACCAGCTGCCCGGGACCATTATCAAAGGAATCTGGACAGAGAACTGCACATGTTAACACAGCCTCTCCTCACTTCCTCCTTCCTCTGACTCAACAAGTGGTGTAAGCGGCACACAGCATCCTTATCCAACAAGCATGTGTTTTATTTCCATAACAAATTGAGGTATTAGGAATTTAAAACCGTAGATGTTTCTCAGAGTTATATAAACCAGGAGGCACCCACATAAGCACAAAGGGAAAATCCTTTCGAGGGCACATGCCTGGTCCATGGCTGCACTGGGCTATCAAGTGGCGTTATTCAAACTGTGAGGTGTAAGAGGCTGAGACAGCAAAAGCCCAAGAAGAATGAGGTGAAGGTGTAAAATATCACACTGTTCCTTTTCTTTTACCCCAGGCAGGCCTTGGCAAAACCAGAATATACTACAGTTGTGGCTCCCAAATCAAGAGTCAAGTTGTCCTATGCATGAACTCAGGCAGAAAGCTAACCAGCAGAAAGAGGCCTAAATGGCAAGGAATATCAAAAGAAAAAAGATGTAACAAAACAGGCAAATATTACATTCAGTGCTTCCCAGTGTAGTGTATTTAATTTTCCTCTGTTTCATTCCCCTTTTGAGACAGAGCATTGTCATCTGGAAACAGGGAGAAATTTCCTCTTGTTTTGTTGCATTAGGGCATACAGGGAAAGTCTGAAAATGTTTGGGCTTTTGAAAATTATTTTCTTTCTTTAGAACTGTCACAAACACTGAGTGTTTCTTGGAGGTCTTTCTGGGTGGACTTGAGATCTTGACCAGGAGGTCTCTGAATTCTTAAAGAAAGTAGCTGAGTCTTCTTTTCCTTCCAACAGTTTATTTTGTCCTTTCAATCAAAGCAATATTAATGGACACACTGTTAAAAACGGCTGTTCCTGCCTCATACTAGAGCTCACCTCTACCATAGTAGCTCTGCTGAAAGGAGGAAAATGATCTCCTGGTGTGGATTCAGTTCTGCACGAGCTTTTGCTTTACTTTCTTCTGTGAGGCTCTGTCTTTTGCCCAGAATGAGCAGCCTGCTTCTGTCTACCTCCAATCTGCCCTGAGATGTCCTGCGTTACAGAGATCAGTGACATGGCCTAGCCTTATCTTATTCTAGGAAATTATACAGAGCAATTAGGAATGTGGAAAATACCTTTTCTCTCCCTCTCCTCCCACCAGTAAATTGCAATCAGCACATGTTTTAATGTAAATGCAGTGATAGAGGCAAAAGCAGCCACAGGAGGCTTTTTACTGGTATGGCTTATTATTACTGTCCGAGAAAATAGGCTGTGAATGCAATACTGAGGTTTACTAGTTACAACACTGCCCCTGTAGCTGTACCTTGTTTCGTGGGGGCAAAGAATAAGATTTGAAACTGTGCAACCAGTGAGGCGGGAAAGAACTTTATTAAAAGCTGCAGCACCCTGAGGAACAAAGGAACTAAGTTGTAGGCACCTAAGAAAAGCATTTCATAATGTTTTGAGAGCATCCACATGCACATGGGGCCTTTCTAAGGGGATCTTCACAAAACTCTGTGTGTGTGGCTTCTCATCCCAGCTTGGGTGTGTTGGGATACCAAGGAATATGCGGCTGGGATACCATCAGACCTGTCTGGCTGAAAAGTACTGACCCTAACAGTAAGTGGCTAACTCAGTTTCCTCCTAATGTCCTCCTGAAACTCTCAATATGTTGCAGATACAGAGAGCTCTTTATCATGCAGGTATCTCCAAAGAACCAAATTGAGGCCAGCATATCCTGGCATGCAGAGTACTAATCAGTTCTCCTGAGGCTGAGTCACCACCCATTCTCATAAGACCAGGTTTTGAATCAGGTCAGAGGATCAGTTGTTTATTGTCAAAATCCTTAAGCTCTCTATCCCTCCTTGCCAGTAAAGCTGTTTAGCTTTCCGCCACTGTTTCAAAGCATTACTCTTCCAAAGTGGCCTGTGCTTGGCTTCTCCTTAATGCCGCTCTCTGGAAAGAAGCAAACGCAGTGTCACCCTTGGCCAGGGCTGAGTGTGCTGTGTCCATGACCTTTACCATGCTAACCTGTCCTCATCTTGCCTGACAGCATTAATTGCCTCTTAGGAGAACTTTGTTGCCAGCTCTGGGAGTTTAAGACAGACAGCTCATGCTTCTGATAGTTAGGAACTAGTAATGGCTAGTTTGGGTCCCGGTTTGAGGAGAGGAGGGTAATACTCCTGTTTCGCTGTCCCATTAGAGTGCAGGAATCCTCAAAATGTGGGTCAGTTTCAGCTGAACCCCCTCCCTCCCTGGCCCAGGCTCTTCCTCATCTTCTGCCTCAGCTCTGCACTGCAACCCACGTGAGGAGGGCGTGATGCTATTTATTCTTGTTTCCTCCCTCTCTGGGATCCTATCAGAAACACCAGTCTGAATCTGAGTCAGAGGCTGTGACTGAAACAAGAGAGAAAACTCCGAGATGTGCAGATTTTAGCCCAATGTGTCTACCCCAGCTCTGTGAAGGAAAACTGGGCCTCAACAAAATGTGTGGGATACTCGGCAAAATAGCGGCTAAAGAAAGGTGATGTGAATTAGAAACTTCCTAGCAAGCAGCAAAAAAGGAGTGGCTGGCTTGTTGTAGGTAATGAGCAGATCTCAGAAGAGTGTTTTAGCATGGGTGTTATGTGACCTTCTACCCTCTTGCAGTATCTGCTGTTTTTGGACATTTGCTGAGAAGAATCCCTCCAAGATCACTTTTCTTTTTCTTTTTCTTTTTTTTTTATTGGGTGGTGTTAGCTCGGTTTTCCAGCACAAACAGAACTGTGCGACAGTGAGAAGTTTCCAGCAGAGTTACTTTTTTCACATGAATTTGAATGAGAAGTCATTTAAAAGCTTACTCTCTGCATCTGGCAGATAAGGGCAGGGTACCACAAACCAATGACACATGTCCAAATATTCTAGTCCCAGGCATGTAAATCTAGCTGCTGGCAACGTGATCCCATTGTACATTAAACAGCACAGAGCTGGAAGTATCTGGAAATACTTCCCACATCCAGATCTCCCCAGCAAGAACCAAGTCTTGGGCAGACTGCATTTTTATTGCCTTCACTGCATTGCTCAGATGATATACTGGTCCTTAAGGTAGGATGCGTGAGTAATGCGACTTCAGTATAAGGGAGCCAAGTAAACTGGTGCTTAATGGTCTGTACAGTTGTATGACCTCTGGTTGCAACCTGATCAGGTATCACAAACTAAATGAAGTGGAGTCTTACTGATAATGGGAGGAGAAAGAGGAGTCTTAGGAGGGAGGGTTAGGATCTAGGTTATTGGCCAAAGTAGGGATGATGGTCAGTAGCTGGTAATCCTCTATCTGAAGCAGGAAAGGCCTCCACAGTGCTAGAAAGATCTGTGCTACTGGCCACGTCTTCAGCGAGACGTATAATTGTGAAGTCTGGATGCTTTGTGTACTGGTTCTAATCATGGAGGTTTATTTTTTCTTTGCAATGTGTTAACCTTGCACCCTTGCCAAGTCCCAGATGTTATGACTTAGTTTCTCTTCCCTCAATTGTTCTGTGCCCTCTACTTGCATATCTGATAGGTTATATACAGCCTTCTCCTTCGCCAGACAGCAGTACAGGGCCAGACGTGTAGCCTTGCTGTTTGCAGCTAGAGAGCTGCTATGGACTGGACACACTGTGCAGATATAAGTCATGAATTGTCATTAACCATGTACTGGGTTTGTCTGGTGGGCTTTTGGTAGCTGGGAGGGGCTACAGGGGTGTCTCCTGTGAAAAGCTGCTAGAAGCTTCCCCAACTCCAAAGTTGGTCCCACCTTTGGCCAAGGCCAAGCCAATTGGCGACAGTGAAGAGAGGAGTGGTATGTGAGAGAAAAAACTAAGTAGACACTAAGGTCAGTGAAAAAAGGAGAGGAAGGAGGTGCACTGGAGCAGATTCCTCTGCAGCCTGTGGTGAGACAACAGGCTGTTCACCTGAAGTGGAGCAGAGATCCACCTGCAGCCCAGGGAGAACCCCAGGCCAGAGCAGATGGATGTGCCTGAAGAAGGCCATGGCTCTGTGGGGCGCCCATGCTGGAGTAGTCTGTTCCTGAAGGCCTACACTCCATGGAAAAGACCCACGCTGGAGCAGTTCATGAAGAACTGCACCTGCGGGAATGATGCGTGTTGGAGAAGTTCATGGAAGGACTCTCCCACAGGAGAGACTCCACACTGAAGCAGGGCAAGAGTGTGAGGAGTCCTCCCCCTGTGGAGGCGTGAACAAGCGGCTGCGTGGTGTTTAGTTGCTGGCTGGGCCTAAACCACGACAACTGAATCTGCTGTTCAGATGTGTGAGAGGAGGGCATCTCAGTCCTGGCAGAAATGAATGGCTCACAGACTTCACTGGCCTGGTTTGTTCGTGCAGTCACTGAACTGAACACCACCTGTAATTCAACACTGCAGCTTAGGCATCTTTGCTCATATAGTGCTGACTTGAGAAATGCTTTCATTTGGGGCTTTTTTATTATATACAGAAAAAAGTGCCGCAAACCATTTCCAGAGCATTTGACCTCATTTGCAGCCTGTCAAGTGGGAGAGAGGCCATGAAGCATAAGGAGAGTGGTTGGGACCAGGCAGGGAGCATGCAGCAATGGAAGCGTTTGTGATACATGTTGTCCTAACAACAGCAGCCTTCACGAACCCAAGATTTCCTGTGTTAACATCTTGAGAAATCCTTGGGTACGGCCTGTTAGCTGAAAGACACTCCATACACTTGTGGGGAGGGAGGAGGTGAGAAAAAAAACCCTGATGATGCTGCTTTAAGAGCAAATTTAGCATTGATGGAGAGTAACTTGTTCACAGCCCTGGAGCCTGAAGCTTTGTCGTACCCACAGGGTATGGAAAACAGGCAGGGCTGGAGCAAATATCCCTATCTGGCTTTTGCTCTAGGTAGACTGGGACCTTGTGCCCATGAGAGTGCAGGTGAAGTCCTGCAGGAAAGGGGCAGGTGTTAGTGCTAGCCAGTTCTTTCGTGTGGACCCTTCTGGGTCTCCTGTCACCTATAATGGCCAAACTTCATTCAGGTCTCAGAGTACCAGCCCCCAGTACCCTGCTGAAACAGTGCTCACCCTGATTTCAGGGAAGCAAAGTGAGGGGACCAAAAGCTAGGGTATGGTTACATGACAGGTTTGCGGCAGGGCAAGCAGTTATGCCAGAGCTTCCTAAATCCTTGTTCTTTCTCTTGGGTTAAAGCAGTTTCAGTTGCCTGTTCAGATCTCAATCCCATAATCAAACAGTTAATTTGGGCCCATTGCAAGTAAGATGTGAACCACTGAGGCCTAAAACTCATTTTCCTCAGCTTGCCAGCAGTCCCTGACTGGAATTTGACAGCTAAGCACTGCTAGTCTGTGATTGATTTAAACTGGCAGCCGCCTTGCTGAAGTCAAGGTCAAAGGGAGTAGTACAGGGAGGTGAAGAGGCCATTACAGCACACCCAGGGACTCACATGAGATTTGATTTCTCACCCCTTCCATTGCCCAATTTTCACAATACATATCCAGGTAATAATCCCAGAAATTTTGCAACGAGTTATGGCTTGGAGCAGATTTTGTCTGTCGTATTCGCATGGCCAGTCCTGCGAGCAGCTGGGGCTGTCCCAGGCATGCCAGCAATGCAGGATGCAACAGCTGGATGAAGGTAGCGAGCAAGTTCTAACTCCTGTAACCCAAACTGCATCAAGCATAAGCTCACTGAAACTGAGACCTCCCTTGTTAGTGGCCTTTGCCCAGAGGACTTGGGGTGCTGTAGCAGTACAAATCAGCAGTGTGTGGGAAGGAAAGGGCAAGCATCAGAGCTGCTCTGGGTCAGGCAGCTGCTCACACCCTGCCCACCAAAGCAGGGATCAGTGTTCAGAACCTGACCCAATTTCGGCCCTTGCCGGCTTCACAGGAAAAACACTGTGGGGTGTCTAGGAGGCAGTTGCACAATCACTGATACCAGGTGAGCTGCAGGCAGAGGCGGATGCATTGTCAAAGGAGAGTTGCCACATGTGTTGCAAGGATGAGCGAAGGATATCGGCATTTTGTGTCATTTATACCCAAAAGATTATTTTCTCTTTCAGAATACAGTCAAAATGGAAGGTAGGGAGTGATAGGCATGGTTGTGACATTAATACACCAGTTTTGAGTGGGCATGTGTGCCTGGCATAAAGTCAGTTCATTCAGTAATGCTTAAGTTGCTTTTATGTTTGTAGAAAATTCGTAAGTGGATACCACCTAGAAAAGGCAAGAGCCCTTTGATTTAAGAGAAAGGCTTCAACTTGGTGGTATGAAATTACTACGTTTTTGAAATTTTCCCTTTGTATCAGACATCTGCTCTACATCTATCCAGGAGCTCTGACCCAAGCAACAGTGCCTCAAAAAAGACAACCTCTAATCACATGTAAGCCCAAGTGGAGGATTATATATCTTCTTTCATGAGGATGAGGAGGAAAAGCAGTGACAGACACAAGAGCTGATAGGAAAAGTCCACTCCTTATTGCAAACCAGATGTCTTCCAGCCTGAGGAGCTGGTGTGTGGCTCACTGTGGAGTGGAGGAGTACTGGGATGTACAAGAGGGCTTGGAGCCACACACCTGGCCTGGCCCAGTCGTGCAAGCTCCTTGTCACTTTTGGTGAAACACTGGTTGTTTCTCTCCGAAAGCCATTTGCTTGCCACCCACCTACTGCGTCAGTCCTCAGAACAGCCTGCCTTGGAAAGACTGCCTGGTCATCAGCCTGGTAAGTCAGGCTTCATGTCTCTTCTCTCTCTCTCGACCTTGTTCCCAGCCTTAACAACACATTTGTCACAGCCCCACAGAGCCCACAGCAGAAATCTCTGCTTTGCCTTCCCTGGAACTGGAAAAAAAAGTAAGGGAATGGGAGGAGATAATGGGGCAGGGAGGTAGCAAAAGTATTGGACATGAAAAATGAGATGGGTGTGTGATCCCAGCCTACAGGATGGAGACAGGGCTTTTGTCTATGCTGGAGTAGCTCTAAGGGAACTAGCTGGGAGACATGGGAAATTTTACTGCAAAGGCTTCTGAGGCTGAAAGATGTCGAAAGGCTGTTACGAGCAGGGAGACAAAGCAGTATTCACCTTGGAAAATGGGAGGCACAGGGATAGCTCTGGCCCTTTGGAGAGCCTCACATTTCTTTCTTTAGATGGCTCTTGCTTAATTATGCTGTGTACCAGTACCTATAGCATAGCACTGCATATGCTACAGCTTTCGCCTGCAGTGTTAGCAAGTGGCTATAATGGCTGGCCTCAGACCATGTGGGTCGAGGTGCATGGTTTTCCTTTTTGGCTAGCACCCAAGAAGGAGCTGTAGCAGCTCCACAGGCCCCATCCCCACCTCTCTCTGCCTGGAGGCCTCCCAGTGCCCCATCCAGCTCAGCGTGGGGGCTGGGAGGATGTCTGTGCTGGTGTAACTGGTTTGGTCAGCATACCGGACCAGAGCAGGTGCCAGACAGCACTGCTCCAGCCCCAGGGCTGCTTCCTCGTTGCCTCTTCGGGACACAGAAGCAGCAGGGTACCAGCACCCTGCACCTCCTTGGGCTCTTTGCAGAGCAAGGCTGGGCCATGTAGGTGAAGGAACAGGTTTCCACTGATGAAGGGGCCACTGCCTGCACATGGGCAGTGGAAAGCCAGCGGGGCATCATAGCAAGAAGGAAAGAGTATGTACCAGTGCTGGGTCCAGCTGCGGGTCAGTCTGGGCAACCAGTGGAGCAGCAGCACAGCTACGCCATGTTAGGTGCCTCCGCAAGGCCAAGTGTAAGGAGAGAGGTGCTTTACATCAGCCCCCAGCCATGTGTGCATGGGGTCAGTGCAGGGCACTGCCCTGGGCATGATCGGGTACTACAGGCTGGTTTGCAGGGGACCAGTGTCCTTGCAGAAAAATTACTTTCACGGTCACTCTCTTTTGCTGTCCCAAGTTGCCCTTACGGGTAGCGGAAAAAGCCAAGGCGAAGGTCCAGTTCTGCAGCATTTTCTCCTTGAACTCCAGAAGGAAAGTTGATGTCGCTGTAAATGCAGAAACACACATCGCCACTGAGGCATTTCTGCGTGGTTGAGAGGGATTTTACCTAAATGTCACGCAGGAGGCCACAGATATGTAGTCCCAGCATCAACAGCTTTTTCTGCTCCTCCTGCTCTGAGGACTGGCATGAAATGATGAGAAGGGCATCAGGCAAAGACAGCTAGCCACTGTCTTCTACCAGTCAAGGTCTTAGCAGGAGATTCCTGCTCTGGAGGTTGTAAGTCAAGGAAGTCTCCTTGGAACAAGCAGAATATTGAATCATAAGCCTTGACCTGAGACTAGTTCACTGTTATTAGGCTGGAAGGATGAAGTCAGACTGGATTATTTCCTTTTCTTTATTGAAATCCTTTTGTCTCAAAGCCCTGATGCTGTGGATGAGAGTAAGGAACTTCCCCTTGGGCCCCTCTTCTTTGGGATATTTGCATGCTGCTTGTGTCCTGGAATCAGGCAAACTTCCCACACCTCTTACCACAGCTTGTTTTTAGCCCCTGTTTTCCACAATGCATTCCAGTGACAGATGGGTCCTGGAGTTGTGTAGTCTCAGATCATCTTGCCCTCCACAAGCCAGGACTTGTGGGAAGGAAATTTCTTTGGGGCAGGAATGTGTTAACTGTTCAGCGCTGGCTCTCCCATCAGGGGCTGTGCCAGGGATTTTCCACTAGCTTTGCCTGTTTTAGCTTCTTGCATGGGTGCATTTTCCCATAAAGACATGGTCTCAGAAGTGCCATCTTCACTGTTTAGTCACTTAGGTAAAGAAAATGGTTAGAGCATGTTTCTCATACCATCTCCTTCCTCACAGGCACTTGGCTTTATCTTGCATTATAACTGAGACAAAATCTTTTTGAAAAACTATGTGTCAGCACTGTAATATTTATAGACGTGTCAAACATTCCTGAGTGTATGGGTAAAACCCAGGATAAAGTATCTTTGTGTGTCACTGATGACAAAGACGTGTTTTGCCAGTCAGAGACCCGATAAAGATGTGATGTAGACGAAGATGTTTTTGCCAGTCAGGGAGATGGGGGGGATTTTGTTGTAACAAAGTCAAATAATATGTCATATATTATTGTTACCTTAATAATCACGTATATAGTTGTTGTTTTTTTCAGCAGCAGCCTACAGCAGGAGATAAAAGCCTAGAATTACATTTGTGAACTTGACTGGAGAAGGTTGCAGTCTGTTCCCAGGCCATGTTTGTTCTTTTCACCAAAACAAAGTATTACTTAATTAGAAGACTGGAGACACAATGCTGCAGCTGAAATATGACCCATTAGAAATGCCTGAGAAATTGCAATAAAAAACTGAAGAAATTTTAATTCATTTTTCCCAAATAAAACTAGGGGGAGGGGAGGTAACTGTATTGATGCATAAGTTATGAATCCAGATCTTGCTTTGTAGCTGCTCTTTTTCTTCATATGCTATTTGCCCGTTTTTAAAGAATTAACACAGGCCTTATACATGTGTGTTCAAAGTATACAATAATACATTTTATCCTGCTTGTCCTTTTTTCATTTTCTGTTTAAAATTCTTCCAGCACTTGGAGTGCTCATCGTTGTATTTCAAAAACTTCTTGGCTTTGGTGGCTGCTCTCTCCTGTTCTCAAAATAGTTAAGACTGCCAAATCTCTACATTTTTAATCTCATTTTTGTCTATGTTTGGATGGGTATGGACCAGCCCACTCTCACTGCCCTCCACTAGAGGAAACTGTGATAGATCATGTCTTCCATTAGAGCAGGTCTCAACACTGGCATTTGGGAATTCTTACTCTCCGCTTTGCTGTTGGCTTCTCAGTTCATTGCCTGCATGAATGGGCTGGAGAGTTGTCAAAAGAGTGGCTAAATCTCAGCCAGACCTGACAGGGTTCAAGTGGAGTCTCCAAGAGCCATGAATTTTAGCCTTTCATCTGTTTTGATCTTCTCAGTCGTATCATAGCTATATATGCATGCTTGGTCACTCCCCTTCGAAAAACTGTCTATCTACTAGATCCTTTAATTTGCTCTACATTTAGGCAAAACCAGCCTTGATTCCTGGACTATAGAAATGTGCACTTTCACTTCCACCCTTCAGCTGAGGAAGAGGGGAGAACAAACATTTGAGCAAATTCATCTAAAATAGTGTAATATTTTACATGTCTGTTTAATAGACAACTACAGCTCTTTGATCTGTGTCGTCACCTGGATTCCAACAACACTGTTATCTCCTTGGGAATAAATTTATGCATCACTGACAAGTCACTGCTGGGAATCCAGGCACTTTCTTCAATCCAGGTTTGTGCTCTGAAGGTTGCTCAGCTCCTTCATTGTCCTGCAGAGTTTACAGATTGGATTGTGCTTTCATGATGTTTTTGGTTGATGAGTATTGGTTTATTTCCTGGTAATGCTTAAACAGAGGTAGAAACTTCCCAACTATAAAGGAACCATTGGCATTCTCAAAGTCCTGAGGGCTGAGGACAGAGGACTGAATGGAAAAGCTAAATAAAAGGTGGGAAAATTGGAATTACTGCTGTTGGTTCTTCAGCAGAGCTGTGTGAATTCTCACACTGGACTGAATACTTTTCCTTAAAGGGTAATGGTGGTATTGCTAATGTGCATATGGATTATTCTGCATTGAAAATTTTTGCTATCTGGCTGAGGTATACTAATTGGGATATGGAAGAATACACATCAAACTCATATAAGTGCTGGCCCTAACATTATTTCTATTATGCTTACAAAAAAAAAATTAAAAAAAAAATTACACAGCTTAGTCTATTTAGGTAGCAGAGAAAATAACTCCTTCAGTGGTATGAATGGCATCTCCATTACTGAAATATTTTTGTCATGGCTCTAACAATGTATATATATATGCTGGAAAACTCCTTTTAATGTCGACATACCCTACAGGGACTGGGTGTCCCCCTCCCTGAGAAGGTCACCTAGGTACCTAACTCTCAGACACATTTGAAATCACTAGCTATAGCCTATATTTTGTCTTTTGAAAGAATGGTTTAACACATTGCTCCATGTGTCCCCACCCCACCCTTGTGAGGTCTCTATGAACAATATGGCATCATCTTCCCTCGATCCCAAATCCAGCCAGCCTCTTGGCCACCCTGCCTTCAGTGCTGCCCCTCAGATGTACCTCAGGCAGCAAAGCTGAAGTAGGATGCCTGGGCTGGGCTGAGAAAGCGGAACAATAGGACTAGGTTTGTCAACAACAGGCAGCAAAGCCTATGTTTTTAACTGGCAAATAGAGGGACACAGCCCTGCAGTGAATAGACCTGCCCCTGTGGTGGAAGGTTTGCAGTGTTATACTAGTGGGTGTAGATTTCACTTGTTTTAAGATACATCCATCCTAAATCTATTTTTCTTTTTCTTTTCTGCCTCTGGAGCTATTGCATTTAACTCTCAAAGAGGAGACAGCTGTTTGTTAGCTTCAGCTTCTCTTGATGTTCATTTTCTTTTTAAGTGAGCTTGCATATTATTCCAGCTTGATTAGATCTTTCTGCAGATAAAATCCTTGGAAGGGGTCCACCCCCCCTCCCCCCATTCTGCTAGGTTCCTTGCTTGATTTCTTTCACATGTCCCTTCCCCAGTGAATATATCTGAATGTTTTGTGGCGTTAATTAAGGATCTTAGTTGCACAGTCATCTTTGCAAAGTTTGCCAGTGTGTACCAGCAACCGTAATTGATTGACAGCACACAAAGAACAATGGAGAAGCCTTAACAAAGCTTGGCAAAGAAATGCAATCAGTGGAGAACATGCAGAGGGGAAGAGCTTCGCACAAGGACTTCAGGAAAATCTGTGCTTGGTGACTTTTATTTCTCTAATCAATGACAGGAAACAGTTCAGCCCACTGCAGCTGGTGATAAAGTAGCTTCCCCAAGGCCCTTCACTAGAAGAAATAACCACATGGCTTGAGGTAGAACAAGCTGTTCTGGAACATGCAGTTGCATGGTTATTCAGGGAAGTCTTAAGAAACCGTGATTCTTCCCAGATGTGGCGTGGAGCTGGGAGATTTTGGTGTGGGGCTCTACAGCTATGCTAGGACAAGGTGCTTGTCTTGCTGGTGCAAAGAGATTTCTGGATGAAAGGTGGAGAGTCCCTCTCTAGTTGAGGTCCTGACTAGTTGGCCCAAGGCTTCACAGGTCAGCCATCTGTTCTGCTGGCCTCCTAAGAGAAAGCTTGAGCAGGCCAGAAGAAACAAAGTCTGGATTTACCTCAGCTCACACAGGAGGTCTTCCATAGGCAGGGTGAGCTTCAGCTGCCTGCCTTGCATGTGAGGGAAAAAGCTCATCCTGGTTCTGTCTGCCAGGCACCATCCATGAGACTTGCCTGTCTCACGTGCTGTGGTGGTCTCTGGTACTGCCGTATCTGAGCACCTCACAGCTTTCCTTCAGTCTTTGCATTCTCCTCATGTTCCTGAGGGGTTAAAAACTTCTGTAAGCCCTGCTTTACAGAAAAGAAGTGGAGGCACAGCGATGTCACCTTTCCAAAGCAATTATGAGAAATCCTGGGGCAGAACCAGGATTAATCCCTGGGTTTCCCATTGGTGTTCCTCAGGGAGTTACCGCAGGGGTTTCTATGGGCAGCAGCTCATAGTGAGAGGGCGCAGTGGCTCAGGCAAAGCACTGAGGAATCGCAGTGCTCTGAGATCTGTCACATTTGGAAGCAGTAGCATAACGCAGCAGCACCAGAGACTCCTTTCCCTCCATCTATCATGCCTGGAAAGGCATTTGCGCAGGCAGATCTCTATGCCACGGGGTCACGTTACAGAGCAGCTCTCTGCTAACCATGTTACTGCATGTTTCTGCCTCACCTGTGTACGCAAGTCCAACCCATGTTGCAGCTCAGGGGACAAATTCCTTGCTAAAACAGAGTTTGACCTTATGTATACCAGCAGTAATAACTACTGTTGCAGCAGGATTCCCAGCCATGTTCAGTTTTCTGTGCAAGGAGGACTGCTCATACAAATGAAGGAGGCTGCCGAAGTGAGGTGTGCGCTGTCAACTTGAGTGGGGGATGATATACTGATCTATAAAGGTTTGCAATATCCCTTTAGTCAATTACACAATTATTATTTCTTGTCTATTTTGCCTATATTCCCTGTCCTCTGTTCTGCATTTGTCTCCTGAGTTGAGAAGCACAACAGATCACGTTATTTGAGCTGTGGCAAAGCACTTGGGGGACCTGGAATCAGTATCTTTGCCAGCTGCAATCCTTTGCATCTGAGCTGGGTGAACCCCTTAGGGCATGTCAGCACCAGGTGAACCAAGTGCCTGAGAAGCTCTGCCTTCTTGTAGGCAACAGCTGGATAATTTAACACAGGGAGAACAGGGCATGACTCCCCATTAATTTAGTTTCTTTCTTGAAGAGGTTGCCCAGGCTGCAGGGGTGGCTTAGGTACTTTTGAAGCAGTTAGTGAACCAGTGAGGTTAACAAACCTCATCATTAAGATAAATTAGCACCAACACAGAAGATTTTAAATGAAAAGTGGTTATATTTATATTTATTATATTTAGACATCCTTCTAGCCTAGTATCCTCTCTTCATTTGTGGTTGGTAGCAGATGTTTAGAGAAAACTGGATGAGAAAGACAAGCATGTGATGGTATACTATTCTCTGGTGTACTTGCCAGGCTGTGGGTTCCTGAAAGCTTCCTAAAATCTTGCTGTTTAAGAGCTCTTAATAGATGTGTCCATTACTTTGTCAAGTTATTTTTTAAAATCTGGTTTTGGCTTCCACAAGACTGTTGGCAGCAAGCTCCAGAATTTAACTATGCATTTGATGAAGCGTTTCCTTTTGTTAGCTTTGAATGTGCCACCTCATAACTTCATTTTATGCTGTTTCTGCTGCATAATCCTGCCATGTGTCCAAACGGCATGGAAGTCTTTCTTCAGTCACCAAGAAACTTTTCAGGTGTCTGATCTTTAGTTGCAGGCCTGTGCAAGTGTTGTGATTATGTGTATGTGTCAAGGGGAGGTTGTTTTTCACTCAACCAAGTCCATACCAATATAACTCCCAAATATAAATTCCATTACGATAGCCTGCATAGTTCTGCCATTGGTTTAACTCTCCTCTCTTCTTGGAATTGAAATTTTGTCAGTGTAAAGCACCGATACGTCACTGTGACCACGCTCACTCAGTTAGCAGTTGTAGTGAAAAGAGCACGTCTTTCAGCCACAGCTTTGCTGCAAATGCTTTGCCAGCATGAGTGAGTTTTACCAGGAAGGAGTTTTTGCTGTGGAGCTAGCACGTTGTGAAGCCTGTGCTCCATACCAGCCTGTAACCCACAAGCAGAAAACAGGGCTCTGTTGCAAGAGTGACACCGGCAAGGCTGCTCACCCCTTTGCTGTCCTGACCAGTGCACAGGCCAACAGAAGCTTCCGTGAACCAGCCTTTGAGGCCAAACCAGCCCAACAGGGTGCAAACCTGTCCCTCAAGTCATTTGAAAGAAAAAGCACAAATATCCTCCTGAGATGCCTTCCTACAGTAAGGAATCTCCCCACCCTATAACAGTAATAATGACATGATGTTTCTAAGATTTACATAAAAAGCTATGTCCCTAAGACCATATCTGACAGTCTGATAAAAGATTTGATTTTTCAGAAACTCTTCAGTTTCTATTAAAAGCAATGAGAGAGATTATGAGTTCTGCTCATTTGAAATTCAACTCATTTACTCAGGAGTCTAAATACAGTGTTGGACTTTTATTTTATGATATATTGGCCTTTGTCTTGGGCTGTCATAAAGCAAACATGATAAGCTAACAACTGGCATAAAATTTTCAGTTACTTTCTAAATGTTACAGCAGCAGAGAACAAAGTAGAATTACTAGAGGGTCAAAGGCATAGACTAGAAACAACATTAAGAAATGTTACAAAGTACTGATAAGGTTTAGTGTCTTTGTTTCATTACTTCCCTGTCTCAGTCAGGTCTGCAAACACTGATTCACATCTAGTTCAACAACAGCTTCATTGTGAAACCTGCCATTCTTTGCTCCAGTATAGAAAATATCTTTAAAAACACCACCCCCACTTTCTAACATTGTACAGACAAAAGAATTACAGCTCATCTGCCACAGGATATGCACTACAAGCGGCATCGTCTTCCTGAAGTCTCATTTTCTGCATGCGTGGTGTGACGAACAGCGGTCTGAGGCCTGCGTGCTGCACGTGCCTCTCTGCGCAACGGCTGCCTCACTGACAGCCTGCAAGGGGCTGTCCCCACAGCTCTCCCACTCCTGATGCACCCCCTGTGTGTGCCTCAGTCACCACAAACATCCTCTGCGCCGCTGCACCGGAGCTGCAGCCTGGGCAAGGCAGGCGATGCTGTGTGGTGTTTAAGGGTGACTTTCGCTTCAGATTCCCAAAGCCCTGCCCACTCGCTGGGTTGTGCGCAAGCAAACACACCTCCCACTTCCCTGAAAACAGCACGAAGTGAAGCATGGTCTGCTTCCTTGCGCCATGGGCTATTGCATGCTGCAACGTTCACTGCGTATGATCAATCAGATATGTTTGATTGCTCTTATATAAATAAAAAAGGATTAGCTGGCTCAGAGCATTTGGCCTACATTTCACCATTTTGCTCATGAAGCTGGGTGGGATAAGAGTGTGAAAAAAAACAAGAGCTTGTGAAAGCCCTGGTGTTGACACAGTTATGTCAGAAAATTTAAATACTGTCTGGATAATAACTAATTTCATTTTAAGAGATGTGTTCCTTTGGCGCTCTTAGTTGTGCCTTCCAGTGCTGCACTGGCATGCCCCATCTCAAGTAGATCATGCAGTGCACAGATGATGAGGTACACAGTCCAGTGTGGCCATGACTCAAGCTGTATGGTGAGCAGCTACTCAGTCTAGGTAGTAGTCTGATGACCATGCTGCAGCTCCTAGCAGTGGTATGCATCTATTGCAAAGTCTAGGCTTGAGGACCATGCATGAGGGGCTTCTGACTTGCCTTTAATTTAGGATTTTTAATCAGCAAGGTACTACAGCCATGTGCTCAGTGTTTGTTCACCTCAGATTCTTTTAATTCCAACATACAGGCCAGAGTGCAGTGAAAGATGGAGTGGTTTGGAGGTCCTTCAGGTCAAATGACAGATGCAAGCATGTATGCAGGATGCCCCATGCTATGTAACATGCCCCTTTATCTGCCTTAGACCACGTGAAATTTCACAGGTCTAGTGTCACCATAAAGTTAACTCACCAGAAAGAACTAAATCGACTTAACTGAAGCTAAAATTGACAGTTCAGTTCAGATAAGCCCCTCATTTTAAAGTTGATTATTTACATTAGATCAGTC
The DNA here is from genome assembly GCF_000695765.1 of Mesitornis unicolor. NCBI lineage: Eukaryota > Metazoa > Chordata > Aves > Mesitornithiformes > Mesitornithidae > Mesitornis > Mesitornis unicolor. The sequence continues at coordinate 11,757 of NW_010170082.1, read as the reverse complement.
TGTGTGAGTCACAGCATCTGACTTGAACAGCCCATTCCACTGCTTGTCTGGCTCTGTCATCTTTTGCCATTTTTAAACCCCTTATGCAGTCAAGACTAGTACAAGGAGGCCGGAAGCTTCTCTGGACTGGTTGCGCCTTCCCTCCTGCTCTCAGTTTTAACCTTTAGTCATTATACTTTCAGCCAAAATTGCTGAGAGCCCTTTCCTCCCAATCTGTGCACTAAAGATTATGAAAAGCTAATGAGAAAAGCTAAAACTCATTTGCTCAGAAAGAATAATTCCAACTCTCTCCTCTGGCAAATGAGAAAATTAGGCAAAGCGTAATGCATTTGTCATAGACTCAATTGACTATGCTATGTTTTATTCAGCTTCATGTTATGGGTATTATAATAAAGGTCCGGGCTTAAGTCCCTGACAGGTTAATGACAACTCCAGCATTTTTTCTGCAGGGCCTGTCAAAGTGCTGGCATTCTCCAGAGGACTGGCAGCCTAAGAAAAGGTCTGGGCCCAAGGAATCTTGGTATAGAGAGCGTGAGATGGGTGGATGGATATCTATGAATGCTGCTAAGAGAAGATCATGTCCACAGGTCTCTAATGGCTGTGCCCAGCTCCACTGTGGACTCTGGGAGCTTTGCCAGGTGGGTCTGTGAATCAAGGTGCTAAACATACTGTAACTATCATTTGACTTCTGGGTGTTGCTCCCAGTTTTCTGGTAAACATCTGTCTAGTGTGACCAAAGTCAAGTCACTTTTCCCTGTCTCTCAGTTTCTGCCTCAGGAAAAGGTAAGAAATAGTGCTGCTGCTTCTTAGTATCACATTAAGATCCAGCACTGGAAAACTTCTTAGATATATTCTGAGTGTTACTGCTGATCCCAGAATGCAGTGTGGTAAGCCTAATCCAATAAGACTCAAACATTTGTGAATGAATTATCCACCCTGTAGAGGCTATTCTTCATTTTTCTGTCTTGCTCATTTTTATGCTTTATTCAGATGAGTATTTGAATCTCTGCGCTGCCCCACCTCGCACTGCCATTGCAGTGGGGGAAGACAAAATGCTAAATTCATGGTTCATGTAACTGCTTTGAAGCTGCCCAGCAGGTTCTCCTTTTGGTTCCTGTGGAGTGCCTGAGGCTGGGACCACTCCATGAAGCTCGCAGGCTTTGGTGTTCCTGCTCCAGCTTCATTGCTGACATGGTGAGGTAGGCAAACAGAGCCACTGTATGTACTCCAAAACTTAGATATAGCAATGACAATAAAAGATGTACTTGAGGTTAGGAGAAATTTGCATTCACACTGCTGTAATAATTTCAGACCTCTGGAAATGAATTGGTTGAGGGTTTTTTGGTTTGGTGGGGTTTGTTTGTTTTTTGGGTTTTGGTTTTTTTTTTGAGATGCTATAGACCAAGGCTGCATCCCCAGGAAAGCAATGACTGTGACTTTGCACAGAAAGGCATGGCTGTCAGAGGGGAAAAGATTATAAAAAAGTAGTTTACTAAAAGGAAAATGGGTTTCAGTGGAAAACACACATCCAACAAAATGCCTGGAACAATTTGACTGCAGCAAATACCTGACTTTATGCTTCAGTCAAAGATAAGCTATCAGGCTGACTGCAGAAGTAATGGAATGAAATTATACTGTCTGTGTTATGCTGGAAGGGCAGAATAAATGATCCCCAGACTTTGCAGTCTCAAAGGACTGTGGCATTTTCATGCATTTTCTACGCAGTGTTGCTCGCAGCCAGACAAGACACCTGCTAGCTTGCTTTTGCTGGCTTGCTGTTCGGGCCTGGTGTGGCTGGGGTAGAAGAAGAGTGCAATAGGGCTAGATCCACAGAAGACATTTCCAGCAGTGACAGAAAGGCAGTGGAGAGAAAAGCTGTTTACTTGAATACTTGTGTATGCCTAGGCTCGCCCATCTCTGCTTCTGGCATTTCTTTTGGATTATCCTAAACCAGCCCCTTCTCTCTCTTGAAGAGCTGGAGAAAAGTCACCTAACTGAACTACAAACGTGAATTTCAAATAGGTAAATCAACTGCATTAAAGTGGACACCATCAGTAAGAATTAGGGTGGGCTAAATTAAATGTTCTTCAATTTGCTATGGAGGTGAAGTACACTGCAGAGAAAAAAAGTGCCTTTAAGTTAAAATGCCCACATGTGGCTTTAATGTGATTTAATTGAGTTTTCAAAAGTTTTGTTAGCTTGCAAAGTTCATTCAAATTAGGTTTCCAGAGCATCTCCATTTAGGCAAACCCACAGTTTTTCCCACTGGTGAAATGGGGACCTTTCTACCTTAGAAAAGTGATGCTGCTGGACTCAGTTCATTAATACCTAGAAAGCACTTTGCTCTGTGGGAAGTATGAGGCAAGATGTGAGTAGTTCTCTCCCATGAGTCCAGCAGATGCAGGCTTTGTGCAGCCGCATGTGGCTCTGCGAGGCTCCCAGATGCCTGCTAGCTAACAAGGACAGTGCCATCGCCTGCATGAAGCCATACCCAAGGCAGCAAAACAACAGTTCTGCTCTGTGTTCTGCCACCTGCTTCCCATGTTCCACACGTATCTACCTGCTAGAAACAGGGCCATAATGATGTATATGCATTTATTCCTAATGTGCTTTGAGGCTGAGAACGGAGAGAGGGATTTGCAGGCCTGTAGAGAGGACCTGATGTGGGTGACTTTCCTGTGCCATTTCGTTATGGGAACTCAACTGCAGCAGATGCCTGGAAACCTGATCCCTGAGATAAAGGTGGAAGAACTGAACGTCAGTATCTGTCCAGTGCTCCAGGCTTTCAGTTCAGAGGCAGGCCAGAGCCTCCGTGGAGCCTGTACTGGAACAAGCTGCCCAGAGAGGTTGTGGAGTCTCCTTCTCTGGAGACATTCAAAACCCGCCTGGACGCGTTCCTGTGTGACCTGGTCTAGGTGATCCTGCTCTGGCAGGGGGGTTGGACTGGATGATCTTTCAAGGTCCCTTCCAACTCCTAATATTCTGTGATTCTGTGATTCCCAGACCTGGAACAAGGCTGTCAGTGTGAAGACAGCTGATCTCGCTGGTAGGCACTCAGTGGGCCTAGCTGGAGGCAAAAGTTACATTAAACGGCCACACTGCTTTCAGGGTCACGTGAGACCTACTGACACGCATTTTCTAAGACACTGATGACATTTAAAGCTCTTTGAGTAAACTATTTGCTTTCCATTTATAACAGGATATTTGTCCCACTGCTTGTCATGGGAATGAAGCACACGGGTCACTATCCCAGTGACCAAACATTTACCATCTCAAAATTGTTCCTCTGGAGAAAAAAATACACATCTTCAATGTTAAATTCTGTCTCATCACTAATGCTGGGAGAGATTATCTTACAAAGGTATCAGATTCAACAGAGTACCCATCTTACTAACGACACCATCCTTTTTCCAGGTGGCATTTTGAATACAATATAGACCAGGAGCTTTGCTAACCAAGCCATTATTCAATTAATTAGCACGTATAAATTAAGTATGTGCTTAGCAGAGTGTGTCTTTCCATGTGGCAAGCCTCTTCTCACAGTGCAGCAAGAGAGGACTGTGAGTCAGTGAGTCACCACAGGTGGCATGCAGGCCACCTCAGTCGGTCACGTCGACTGAAAAATGAGAGGCAATTCCCCTATGCTAGGAGGCTGCATCCAAAGTAGGAGCTCAGAGTTGAAGATTCAGAGCTCTTTATATACTCGCAGGCTAGTATGTTGTTTGGTGGTTCTGACATGTGAGTGACTACTTGAATACCAGACATGACAGTAAGATGAACATGTAGCTAGGTACCTCACTCATCAGATACACTAGCATGCATCCACTGAAGTCTATGGTCCACTTGTTACTGCACGCCCCAGGCTGATCTGGGGGCCCTCGGAGGCTGATCGTGACTTACATAGCAAGACCAGAGACAGCTTTAAACCATCTTGCTGAACCATGATGAAAAGTATCGGTGTAAAGACAAGTGCAGGCTATGGCTGTTCAGGCGCATGGCTATGAGACCTGCCCTCACCTCTGAGTGGTTGCTGGCCTCTAAAGCTCACTCAGGTGAACGTGCAGAGGCTGCAGTCATGCCACCGACCTGGAGGGTGAGGTGCACCGTGCCGGATACAAACTGCTTCTCCAAAGCAAGACACAGATTAGGTTTGGGACTACGCCCAGTTTACTTAGCTGTCAGTGTACTCCCCGTCTTGGGAAATCTCAAGGCTGCTGGCACCTGGGAGGTTACATCTGTCACCCTGTCCTTGCCCTGTTCTTAGGCCCTTTTTCTAAGTATTTGCTACTGGCCATAGCTGGAGAGGACATGCTGAATTAAATGGACCCTCAGTGCGTTGCAGGTGTGGCCACTCTTACGTTTTGACAGTTGACAAAGCTAGCTTGTAATGAAACCGGTTAGCTCAGGCCATTTTGGTATGTGTTCATTTGTGAAGTGCTTTGAACATCAGGCAATAGTAGCTGATCTTTGATTACCACTAGTGGCTGCTTTTTCAAAAGAAAATAGGAGTGAGGAGAAAAGGGAATTTCTGATCCTGGTTGCCTGGGGAATACTTTTAACATGCAGAAGAACAGATTTGCGTGTTGGTATTTTGGGAATGTTTCCCATGAGAAAAAAAAAATGACTCAAAACTCTAGCTGACTTGGGGGTCTTGTCGTGATTATATCTATCCTCCAAGGGTTTGTGTTATTCAGCTGATAAATAAAGTTTAAATAACAGAAGAACAAAGGTATCGCCTTAAGTAAATAACAGCAGCATCACCGCATGCGCGGTCTTCCTCTACCTGTCCCATTGTTAGACCAGACGTGATGAAGTGGTTTGCTTATGGTGTTCACTTCCCTCTCCCATAACTTATGGTGTCTTATTCAGCCAGAATCAATAGTTTTTGAGGAACGCCTGATGGATCTGTGGATGCCAGTGACACAAGTACCCAGTTCTCGTCATACCTTTGCAGAACAGATCCACTTTGATGCAGGTCTGGTACAAATGCCCATATCAAATGTATCCTGGCTATCTGAGCAGAAACGCTGAACTGTGGAAAGTCAAAGCAGATTTTCCAAGGTACACAAGCAGCTAAAAATACAAACTGAGGCCCACCCAGCTTTCCAAATCATCCACACAGGCCAGGTCCTTAACTCCTACTGATTATAATAAGAAAGGCTTCAATGCTTTTAAACTCCTATTAAATGTGTGTCAGCCTCCTTTGGCCTGTATGCGAATGCCTCTCAGTCTGTGTGACATGCTCCAGTCTGCACAGGACTGGTTAAAAGAGAAAAGGGAATTTCACACTTCAGTGTGGTTACCAGAGCACTGAATTTATGTCAGCGTAATGAAGACAGTTCCCATCATGTCTGCATGATGTCTTTTGTCATGATAACTGGATGTTGAGGACAGGAGAGAGATTCTCCAATCAAATTGTGTTTGTTTTTCACGTGTATTGTGTTACTGTGTAGCAGGTGACGGTGCAGTGTTGGCCATAGCAGGACACTGCAGTGGAACCAGACAACCCAAACCAAAGCAAAGACGACCAAGAAGCCCACAGTGGACAGCAGGCTTCCAGGTTTGCAGAGTCAATCTACCTTTGATTGGTAAGAACTCTTAGTGTGGACAATGCTGTAGTAATCTTTAAAATTATCAGAGGCATCTATGAGTTGTTTTATGGAAAGAAAACCCTATGAAGAGAAAGAGGAAGGCCTCTGACAGGCACTGTAAATCATGTAGCATCCCACTGTGGCTCTGACCAAACAATTAAAAGAAGATGTTTAGGAACAAGTCGAACCCTAACTTACCATTTCCATTGCCAGCTCCTGTGTGGTGCTGCTTTGATAAGTCTTGCTCCTGATGGCTAAAGATAGAAATGTTTTTCCACTCTGATTTTGTTTTTCTTCTTAAACTCTATTAAAACAGGCCTCAAAATAGTTTTGGAGTTTATGTAGTTCTTGTTCTTCAACTTGGTTTTGTTCTGGATGTCTTAGACTGGCTGGCACTGGAGACAGCAGAGCTCTAACTGGGGCAGCCAAGCAGGCTGGTACCCAAACACAACGTTCCATCAGAAACCCCTTATGAACCGTGGCTAAGAGGGAGTGAGTGGAGAGTGAAGCCTCGTAATCTTGCTGCCAAGACAGAAAACTAATGATGGCTTGTTTTAATGCTGCATAGTGCTGCTGTGGAGTGGGAGCTGAATGGGGAACATTTTGTTTGGACCAGCAGGGGTGAAGCCAAGTCAGTCTCCCAGACTTGCAGCTGCTGGCTGTATTGGGAGCTCATGTATCTGCCTGAGCTCAGTGGCTGCGTACCAGGAAGCTGGCTGCCACTCAATACGGGCTCTTCAGGTGCCTGTTGTCACAAAACACGTGCTGTTCTTGCCAGCTCTGTAGCTAGTTCCTGGGTAGCGCTGCTTCCCTGTGTGGCAGTCACTTCCAGATGTGCCAAGGAAAACAGAGTGTGTTTTATATAAGAAAGTATTTCCATATTAATTTCAGTGAGGAGATGAGATGCATTTTTCCCGCATCAGCCATAAAGAGAAGTCCTAGCAATACGGTTTGACTTCTGCTGCCTTCACAAGTTTCCTTTGCCTCCATCAGAACAGTGCTTACAGCTGGCAGGTTTCACTGCTGGTGGCTGTGTTCAGCCAGAGGAACACTATACCGTCCACCAGAAGTATTTATCCCAGTTGTCAAACATCAGGCTCACAGCACATTTTCTCTACTTCATCCCCCTTTTCTCTACTTCATCCCCCTTTTCTCTCTCCATCTGCCAGCCAGTCCATCCCAGAAACCCTCCCTTGCCCTGCACCTAGTCTCCACTTCAACACAGAGTGAATCTTTTCTCAACCATTGAGCATATATAGGCCTTCTCCTGCCAAGATTGGTGAAAAACTTTTATCAGTTTGTCACTGATGCAGGGAAAAATGGCTCAGCTCATGTAGGTTAAACTGAATAAGGATGAAAATGGTTTATTGATTTATTAAGGATGTGTTATTAACTGACAGTCAGCGAACTATACATTCAGGATCTATGTCAGCAATACAGCAGTTCAATCACCACGTTAGAAAACACTAACAAATTCCTGCAAGGTGCTAAATGCACTTCTGTACCCAATCCCCATAAGCTCTCATCCCACACAGGCAGGCACCCACCCCTGTCTCTCTGGCAGGTGGGTCACTTCTGGAAGCATGGGTTCTGCCGCTTAGGCCCACTCCCACTGGGGTTGTGGCCACTCCAGCTCTAGGGTGCCCACCCTATTCCCTACAAACAGCTAATGTACCTGCCGGTGGGATTGCACCTCAGCAGGTCACGCACACACACCAAATGTGGGTCCCTGCCTGGTGCACCCAAAAGGGTCAGGCCCCGTGCTGTGTGCCAGCTGCGGACAGTGTCTCATGGATGGGGAAGCTGCTGTGTCTGGTCTCAGCAGAGGTGGTGATGTGCCAGACTGGGTTTTGACTGCTGCTCTGTGCCCAGTCTGAGGCCTCTCCCTGCTCCATTACAAATTTCTATGCTTCTTTTATACTGCTTTTCAGACCAACTTGTTCTTTGTTTCGAAGCTGTCTGTGCCATTCCCTAGTTACTGTTTAATCCAGCTGATGGCTGCCATGCTCTTCAGCATGATCAGTTGAGGACTGATGGTTGCTTCCCTCTTCAGCAAGATCAGTTGTGGGCAAATGCCCTCTCAGACACTTTTGTGTTTTCCATCCGCACATGCTGTTTACACTTACTTATCTATCTTAACAGCTGTTGTTTTCTGCATCATTTTTCCAAAGGTGAGCTGTGTAGGCACCTCCCCAAGTTAAACAACTATCAAACTGATATTAAAGAAAAGAATACTGGCCCCATGGCTGGATGGGGGGGGAGGTTGTTTCTATATATATTTACTTTCTCGGTGCCTACCAGTTCACAATTTTTTGAACTTAGTTACCTCACCTTTCACAGCTACATGCAATTAATCTTTTCAAATGCTGTCATTGTGCTTAGAGGACCAACCACATAAGTCTATAAGCCTAATCCATAGGGATGCCGCATCTGTGGGTGGAACAAGGAGGGGAAGGAGAAAAACTTGAAAGCTATTTTTGTCTCAGTTCTGGGAGACTACAGACCCTGCTTGAGCCAGGGTAATGTGCAGCAGTCCCTAAGCAGGCTTTGTTTCTCCTGAACCTCCTAGGCAGAAAATCGGACGGTCCTAAGGCAGGGAAGCTGGCATGGGGACCACACACTGCCACTCACCTTGCTGGGACACTGAGGGCAGCTCTGGAGTGTCGCTCCTCTCCCCTTCGAGGCCCCTTGCAGCTCCCAGAAGGGTGTAAAATGTCCGTGTGCCACCCAGCCTCTCGCTTGCAGCCTGCAGGGCCGCGGCAGCTCTCGTCACCCGTTTTGTTCCCTGCTCGCTCTCACCTGTTGTGTGTGATGTAGGCCTGGTGCCAAGTTGTTGAGCAGCTGCCCTTCTCCAGCTCCCGGGCATGCCAGCCTGAGGAGGCCCAGCCCCATTTGTCTGAAGTGACAGCCCACGAATAGTAACTACTTGAGGCCATTTTGCACAGTTCTGTCATTTATAATTAGCACTTGGTCCTGCAGTCTGTGAGAGTCCCCCCTACCCTGGCATGCTGCTCTCCTTCCTCTGCTGCATACTGTGGCATCATCCTCAGCCACCTTCAGAGATGCTTCTGGATCACACATTATCCAAAGTCCCTGCATGTGACCGTCGGCTGCACAGTCTCATTTTCATGCACAAATGGCACTAATGGGCAGAAGAGTCACCAAGCTGGACAAATCTCTGCTTTGCTTTCTTCTGCGCCAGGCCCTTCTCTTTCACTGCCACATCAAAAGGAGTTGTCCACCCTCCTGCCCTGTGGTGAGACACTTCTCCTTGCCCCAGGTGCTTTCTCCCAGTCCTGCAGGGCACGAGACCCAGAGGAATCAAGGATCTCATTAAGGGTTATGCCCAAGTCCACTGGAGAAAATCAGAGTGCCCTTCACAAGCGCGCTCCTCGGGGCGGTGAGACAAACCCTTAAAAACTTCCATGTTGCAGGTTGTCTGTTCTTAGGTGCTGGTGCACAGCTCTCCACAGCCCTGTCCTTCCTCTTGCAGCTAATCTCCTGGACATGCATCACTTTGCACATTTTGCTCTTGGCAGTTTCAAACATTGCCTCAGGTCCTTATCACCTTAAAAAATCAGATCATAGAGCGGTAGCCTTAGAGACAGCCTGATTGATATCTGAGCAGCCAAACAAACAGTAAATTTGAATAAAATTTGGCACCTTGTTGCCTACCAGTTCAGATAATTCACTGACATCAAGTAAAGTGCATGTCCTGACTGTGTGTGGGACTGAGGCTTCAGGTGTGTAAAAGGGTTTGCAGCAACAGTGCGCAGCCCTTATGAAGGGCCTTTTGCCTATTGCAGATGCCTGCCCCAGCCTGTGTAGTCACGGGGATTTGGTATTGCTGGCCACTGCCAACCCAACAGGACTTCTCTGTGTATTTATACAGAAATACAGAGAGTTTCCTGGTGATCCTCAGACAAACACTGATGAAGCCAGGAGCTCCTGCAGCTCAGCTTCCACCAGCACCACTAGAGCTGGTAGCATCAGTGTGAATGTGCTCAGAGGAAGGTCATGTTTCTGGGTGGCCCTTTTCGGTGTAATTGTGATACGATTATTCAGATAGCCACTTTCTTCAAACTCATTTTGCATGGTCTTAGGATATTTCCTACACTTAGGATATTTCCTACACTTCAGTACACTGTGGGAGAGTGTACTCCCATTCAAATCTTCCCTGATTTGAATATCACCATGAATATGCCTGAATATCCCATGCCTGTTTTATTTTGGATTACCTCATTGCTCGAGCAGAAGGCAAGGAGGGGAGGGGTGCACTGATGGCTGCTGAACAAACTCCAGTGGTTGCCTTCCTCTGCAGACTGGGTGAGCTGAGTCCTGGCCCATGGATAATGCCAGACACAGCATCCAAGGGCTGGCTGCCTGATGGGTAGAACTTGTGCTTGGGTGACACCACCACACACCCACATTTAATGACCAAACTGCCATCCTTTGTAGGTTTGCATACAGAAGGAGAGTTGGTTCAGTTCCCCAGTGGCCAGTGGAGACCTGGTGGCCCAGCAGCCGACAGAAACTGCCTAGTTGGTTACAGTGGAAACTGTGCTGAGGTCTGGGAGTTAAAAATGGTGGTTTTCCCTCCAGCAGTGCTTGTCTACTTATTGGCTTGATTGTAATCACAGCCACCTTAACTTGTAACTGATACTGTCCTCTCAGCAGTGTAGATGATGTTCACTTGGGTATCAGATACTGCTGTGTTTGCTTTTGTTATCACCCACCATCAGCAGGTTTCTTTAAAAGACCAGCTCTGACTAGACACCAAGGAGAAAAGAAAGATGCCATTTATCCTCTTCCCTTTGGCTGATCAGCCCTTTTTGATCACACAGATGCCACCGAGAGCCAATTCTCCTAACCTAGGATGAAAATCCATGTGGCACACCTGGCTCCCTCTGATCATGCATAACATATCATGGAGCGCTCAGCAAATGGGACACTCCCAATTAAACACACACAGCCTTCTAGGCACACGACCTCTCTGTACCTCCTGCATGATACCTGCTCACATGCCCAAATCCATGAGCCTGCGTGACTTTGAGAAGTCTGGTCATATGCCTACAGCTCAGGAGGCCATGCTCAGCCACTGCCACAAAAGGTGGTGTGATCTTGAGGGTATCTGGCCTGTGTTGGACCTTGTGCGGCTCCAGTAGGCTAAAGCTGATGGCCTCAAAAAGTAGGTGTCTCAGTTGATTGCTTCAGGGGCTGGCTCTGGAACACCTGGAGAAGGGTGCCTAGTTAGGACTTGTCCCCTGATTGCTAGCTTAATGGCTTAGGGAGGATAGGAGATGATGGTGGCCAGACTGCTTCTTGAGGTCTGAGAAGAGCATGCTGAGGCTGGTTGGTTGGTCCTCAATTTCAAGCTAGGGGATTCTTGCAGGTAGCTTCCAGAAGAACTTGCATCTGCTAGGAGATACCAAGAAAGGCCCAGATTACATTAACTCATTCTGATTGCCAGACCGAAAAGGAAGATGGCATTGAAGTTAAGAGAACGTATCGGTAGCTTCAGGGCAAGAAAATATGTGGAATGTAATATTGCAACCCAACAGGAAATTCAGTTAGTCTAAATATGCTTTGGAAATGTGGAGGTAAGGATCACATGTAACTTTAACTTTCCTGTAACTGTACTGTGGGATCAAGGCACGTTAGTTACCTGCGATCACAGAGCAGATTAAAATGACAGCTTTAACGCCACACTAAAAGGCCCTTTTCCCTGTTTACTGTTTTTCTGCAAGGTACAAGCATAAGATTGATGAGACGGGAGGCAGCAATATTTGTTTCTGGGTTGAGAAGCTGCGGCCCGTCGTGTGCTGGCCTCTCTCAGCTCCTTCCTGGCAGGACACAAGGTAGCCCCGGGGAGAGCCACGTTGCGCTCCATCACCCTCTTGGCGGCAGCGGCAGAGGCAGCGCTGCGACAGCCCGGGGCGGGGTAGCAGAGGAGGCTGGCGACCCACGGCCCTGTGGCACGGGGTGGACACACGGTGGCTCTGGCGGAGCCCAGGGAAGCGGCCGCTGGCGCTGGGATCCTGGGGCCCGACTGTCGGGGTTGGGCGTTTCCCCCTCGCCGCGGGGGACGCCGCCTGCCCCGGGGGCGGCAGGGACGTTTGTGCACCGCTCTGAAGGTCACTCTGCAAGGGCGGCTGCGGCCTGTCCC
>NW_010170081.1:0-763 GCF_000695765.1 Mesitornis unicolor | reverse complement strand
GGTATTCTAGAAAGTGTTACACTCTCCAGGACTTCTCTGGCCTGAAACAAAGTCAGAACCAGCACTGGTATTAGAGGCTCTCCCAGGCCAAAATCTAACTTTATTAAACTGTTCTTCACATAATGTGCCTGTAGACACTGTAATAGCCACAGCTGCTGCTGGCATGCATGGAGGGAGCAGTGTTTAACGATGGAGGAAAGGCAAGCAGGCCTTGGAGGGATTTTCAACAGAAGTGGATGCAAAATGCAGTGCTGCCCAGGCAGAAACAGCAGTCCTTGCAAAAGGACAAAGGCTTAGGAGCAGGACCTTGTGCTCATGAAGTCACTCACCAGTCTGGGACCGAGAGCTTGCATGTGCAATTTCATAGCAGCTTCTCTGCCAGCTTCAATATCAGTCCTGCTGCTCTGAAGCAGCAGCAGCATCCATGTGCTCAGCTTCAAGCCACTTCAGACAAGGAGTTATAGGAGCTGCTGAAGTCTGGGGATGGTCAAGAAGTGGAGGAGTTCTTCAGACAGCCATTACCAATGAGCCTGATCTTCAATAATCCTTTGTATGACTCATAACTTCATGTTAACTATTTCAGATGTTTTGAGCACATACACTTACAGATCACTTAAATTCTCACTGCACACGAGTTATTTTCTCTGTCTAACAAGCAGCTAGTAGGCCTAAAACAATTTGCCTTTAATCAAAGAGTTAATAATTTGATTTGTTCTTAAAATGTGTTGCTCTATGGGTTCGGCACACACAGGAGAGCCAAGGA
>NW_010170080.1:30288-53082 GCF_000695765.1 Mesitornis unicolor | reverse complement strand
GCTGGCCTGTCTTTCCTGAAAAGGCCATAGCTGTCCATGACGACATTCCAGTCATGTGAGCTGTCCCACCATGTCTCTGTAATTGCCACCAGATCATAATTTCCTGATTGAACACAGGTTTCTAACTCCTCCTGCTTATCCCTCATGCTGCGCGCATTAGTGTACATCACACGGAACACCAAAACTCCCTGGAGCCAGTAAATGCAGGGTCAGAATTGGGGCTTTTAGTAGTGTAGCTCAAAAAGAGAGATACAAAAATAGCAGTAATATAGAGCTGATAAATGGGATAAATTCCCTTCAGTCAGAATGCATCTTTTAAGCCATCTAGCAAAGTAGTTTCTTTCTCAAAATCTTGCATTCAAAATACATAAGACTTTTTGCCTCCGGACACACTCTAAAAAAAAATTCCTTTACGTTGTGTACTTGTCCTTGTAAGAGTCTACTTAATCTATTCCCTATCAACTTCAGTGTTGCACCTGGAATTGGGACAACATTGTTGTCCTTCCGTATGGCTCCCTCTTTCTCTGCCTCAGTTTCTCAGTTTGCCTCAGGACAAAATCACATTTTCAAACTTGACAGGAATGTTGCTACTACAATGCATTACAGGTTGAGCCTTTTAGATATGATATTCATACAGACTGTAAATATGATAAGTAGTTCTGTCATCTATACCTATAAACACATACAATTATCACTGAATTCCACTTTCAGAAAACCATGGTGGTATTTGTAATTTTTTTCTTTATTCCCATAGAAAAAAATGGTATCTCTAGTGCAAACTACAAGGAAATAAACAAAAATGCTACCTTTCCTATAGTACTCTCATTTCTCTTCTGTCTGCTCATATGCTGCATTTTTAAGTTCCGTTCATTCTATTTCTGTTCTTTTGAATTCATCTTCATCCTGCCAGGTTCTCCAATTAGAAAGAAAATTAGATGTTTTGGGGTTGGGAGGACTGAGGAGTTCTGGCTGCTAGCTGTTATCATTGTTCCTTATTAGCACGTGTTCTCAAAAATGTGAAAGCATGACTGAAGGACTTGAAAAACTACTCCTAAAAACTGCCACAAACCTAAAGCTGCAGCCATCTGGAGCAAGAGCAATGCCTGCCATGAACTTACATACCTCAAACTCTGAAAGGTTTTCAAGCTGAATGAATTCGCATCTGTCAGAGAAACAGTCAGACTTTTATGCAATAGAATGCAACATGGCAATTAGATGCCTTTAAAATTATAATTAGAGAGCCATATCTAGTGTGCTCATAGTAATTTGGGATCCTTTTTTCTAGTAGAGATGGAAAAGAAGGCCCAGTCTGGAATAGGGATTCATCTGCTGATAGCTTCTGCTAGGAAGCTTGTCCCTTCCCCAGGAATGGCTCTTCCTGCCTGGCATGACCTCAGGCATGGCCAGCTGCTGTTGCTTCCCAGACAGCTATTTATGGTTCTGAAGCCCAAGAGCAATCATTTCAGGTTCTTGGCTATGTGTCTACCAAATAAGGTTACCTGCTCTCCGTCCTGAAGTCCCTCTTAATTTACTGGTTATGTAAAAAGCAAGATGAGTGCTGTTTATGAGTGCTGATACCCACTGGAAATCTGAGTCAGCCATGTACTCCATGCCTGCTTTATTTGATTGGGAGTGTAGACAGTGTAACTTAAATTCAGTCTAGGAACCTGAACCGAGATCTCACACCAGCAGGGCAAAGCTACCCAGTGCATGCATGGTCAGCAAATGGACAGATTTGTCACAGGAGAGGGGAGTAGAGTGAAGGGAACATTAGTGTCCCCCCAGCAGCATCAGCAGTAGTGAGACAGGGGACTCCATGGCCAACGCTACCTAGAGGTAGCCTAAAGGCCACACACCCTATATGCTGGCTCCATGCCCAAATATCCTTAATGAAGAATTGCATTATTTTTAGTATATTTTACAATCTATGATACTGTCTCTTCTTTCTGTTCCTCAGAATTGTGATTTGCTACATTAAATATTTAGATTTAACAGATATCTAAATATATGTATATGTATATGTATGTGTATGTATATGTATATGTATATCTATATCTATATCTATATATCTGTATCTATATCTGTATATGAAAAAGAATGTGGTATAAAGTTCAAAGACTAAGCAGCAACTCAAAAGGCACATTTTACCTATTCTCTGTTTGCAGTAAGGAAAATTGGTGTTTACTTATGCCAGTCTAAAAGAAAGTAACAAGTATAGTATTTAACTTTGTTTTATTTAGGAGCTTTTAGAAATTATAATAATTGTGTTTCCAGAGTTCAGATATCTAAGTATTATGTGATTTTAACCATTTCAAATAACCTGATCAAATTTATCTACCTTCAAGAGACCTAATATTTTTATGAAAGCTCTAGAGATGTGAATGACATTGTAGATGAGCATGGCACAGCCTTACTCATCTTGAAAAGTTCAAGGCAATGATGGATGATTTTTGAGAGTAAAATCTGTTGCTATTGTTTGTGTAGTACTAAAGGGAAGTGCCAATAAATAAGCCACTGAATAAGTGTTCAGAAACACAATGGTATTGTTTACGTGTGTTATATAAAATAATTCTTAATAACTGTCATCAAAGAACAGTAAGTTCATCAGGTGTCATAAATAAAATAACAATATATTATGCACAAAGCTGTAGTTTTATAATTTTAAAGTTGACTCTTCAGCAGCAGAAAAGGCAGGAAATTAAAAGCAAATATCTCTTCTGAATTCACTTTTTGTTCCCAGGCATACCTGCATAAGGCAATTGCATAATAATACAACCAGGGTGCTATATAACACATCTAACAGTTTAGCAAGAAACTGATTCATTACCACTATGTTAAAATGATTTTCTAAGCATAATGGGCAAGTTTCTGTGATCTAGTACTTTAGTTATTTGACTAGGATGATTGAGATTCTCTTGTGGAAGGCAAATGTAAGGGAATAGAGTTGGTACAAAAAGGATACTCTCTGACTGTGTTTTTTTAAAAGTTAACAAAAGGCTGCCAGAATGATTCACCAGTATGAGGAATGGCAAATGCTCCTAAGCCAAGTGGGAATATCAGTCTATGTCCTCTGAGCTTCTCCCCTAGCCTCCAAACTGGGAAGTAAAATACAGTAGCTGAGACTTCCTTAACTTGCATTTCAGGTTGCTTGCTTCACTCTGCAGTTGGGCTAGGCTAAGAAGATATGTGCTAGCTGTTCACAGCTGACAGACGGGACCTTTTCAGGCAGCACTAATATACCTGAGATCTACCACAGGCTTGTACCCTGCATCACGTACAGGTCTGCGTTTAGCTCACATATCCTGTCTGCTGCAGTCACAACTTCACCCACAGCAAGTGTGAATTAGCTGATGACAATTGTGTCCTTTGGCTGGGGTCACAGACAGTTATAGCCTACTTTGAAACTCTTTTTTTCTTTCATTCAAGGATGATCTTGTACAATACTGTAAGTGGTTTATTCTTTTCAATGAACACATGGCAAATTAAGGAGTTCAGAATGATTATTATCTTATGAAAAACATGTTCGAGTGCATAGCTGTTATGCAATCGTCATCATGAAGAAGAGTAGGTTTTTCAAAACCATCTTTGGAAGCAAGTCCATTAAGAACATGCAATGCTTTTAATCCATTAGCTCCTTAGTTCTAACAGGAATTTTCCTGACTGCTAGAAGCTCATGACAGAAACTCCAGACACTTCAGAAAGGTCACAACTTCACTCCTGACATGAGTAAGCTTTTCCAGTTCTAAAAACAATACAAACATTTACTATTTACATGCCGTATTTTTCTGCATTTCTCTCCTTCTGTCATCACTAAGTTTAACAAAATTATTGCACAGTGGATGTGGATTTTACATCTCTCTCTATTTTAAGAATATCATCTTTCAGCCAAGCATTTTGCTCATGGCAAAGAACCGAGTACCAATCTGAATTATGTGCATACAAGTGCAAACAGCATGATTTCAGAGCCGAAAAAGACATTGAAAAGCTGAAAATGTATTCAGAAATACATTGACTTAACGAGAAATATAATCCACCATAAATGCTCCTTTTCAAAAGTCACAAATGGATTTAGCAGATGAGCTTAATGATGAGACACCTCAAATCAAATATAATTATCAGATCAAACTTAAATTGCTTGAACAGCATATTTTAGAATGCAATGTCCAGATCGCCATAATAAAGCCTCAAAAGGGTTCTTTTCAATGGCATGCAGTTACACCAGGATATGATTCCAATTCTGCTTTGAGTAGTTCTCCCCAGGTGCATCACAGAGATTGTGCTAAAGCTATTCAGCTATGTCCACCTTTTTTTTTTTTTGTCCACTGCTATTTTTGCACATTATCATTTAAATAAGCCACAATATGTCTTGAAAAATTGCTTAAAAAATGTCCAGTTGCATACACTCCCTTCTTAAGAGTACTTCTCAGGTCATCTGCTACTATCTCCCAAAAGCTACAGATACCAGTGCCATGTTGTTTCACTAAATTACATAATGGGAGTGGCTGGGGTGCAGCAATCTCAGGACTCTAGAAGACAAATTTGAAAATACATCTTCTGCACTGTTTTACTGAATATCATTGCATGCTCTTTCAATCCCTGCTAATGGCCACAATAACTCCCATAAACTTGCTAGGAAAAAAATGAGCTATTACTGTGCTATTTTAAAAAAAATACTAACGGGCATATATGGGTTTTCATATCTAGTTCATACAAATTTAAGGACCAAAGTTTGTCTTCAGTGTAAGCAAGGGGATAATTTGGCCAAAGGCTATAAAACTTCTGTACTAACAATAAAAATGTGACTATCAATATTAAGTCTCTGTTATGTTCCTGGAACATGGGGAATGTTGTATCAGTTGAACAGAAAACAATCATCAGAAAGAGACCAGAAAATTGCATGAGGACAAAAATAATATTGTGGAAAAAGAACCTACATATAAAAAGCTTTTTGCAAATACTATACAGATTTACTTAAAATGTATAATAAATATTTGTGTATTTATTTCTATAATAACCATATTCAAAACACAAGTATGGTGCATGTACACTAAAATCAGGTACATAGAGTATCTGCATTCATTGACGTCCCGTCTTCGTAAACCTTTATTCCTTGCTGCTGACAATGAGTTTACTTGGTTTACAGCCAGTCATTAGGACATCCTTGCCTTGTCGATCCCACACAATGTGGCCTGTGCAACAAATCAGGAATGTAAGCTGAGAGTCTTGAGTCTAGTGCAGCAAACCTTCCAAAGCATAGGGTTTAAAGGTTGCAACAACCAGTGAGGTGACGTGCTTTAAAGACAGGAGGTTGTCTTACTCTGCTACCTTGAATCATTGTTGATGCACAAGAGCCTAAAGGAGTAGCAAAGTCTATCTGTATATTTTGAGTTCCATAAATATAAAGCTATGAAGACTTACAAAGGCAAGTGTTTGAGAGGAAAAAATTACGTATTGCAGCAACAGATCCAGAGAACTTCCCTTCTTTCTCCAGCTGACAAAATCCAGGCATTCATGTAAAGAGTTGGTCCCAAAGCATAGCCAGCCTTTCAAGTGTGCATTTTACAGAGAAGGAATGTTAGGACCATGGGATTCTTACAGTCAACTCTTCTAATTTTTTTGCCCCTTCTGAGTACAAATCTCATCAGGAGAAAATATGACCTTCGTTTGCAGAAAATTATTGTGCCACTGTTTGGCTAGAACCTAAGCAGATTCTGCACAGATAATAGTCTAGTCCTAAGAGAAAGATTTCATGTAACGTGCTACCAGGTTTTTACTGAGCTCAGATGTGATGATAACCAGAAAATCTGAGGTGATTGTGGGCTTGGAGATAATAATCCAAGGCCTTGTCTTTGAGAGTTAGAATGACAGACATGTTTAAACATAACTGCTGTTTTCAGTTATTATAAAGCTGATGCTTCCCTGGGGAAGTGTACAGACTGTGAAGGAGGGGGGGGGGGAAGAGTTTTATTTAATTTAATTAAAGTATAAGAAACATATTCAGTGGAGTGGAAGTTGTATTTATTCAGAGGATTTTAATTAAAATATAATACTTACATTTTGGATTCTAAGTCTTGTGTGCTCAATAAAGCTCTTATATATTAACCTAGAAAGCCTGTAGGCACCTTGCATATTTTAATAAGACAGAAGCAGGTGCCAATGGAGTGTTGTGGGATGACACATCTCTGTATCTGAGTATCCAGACATTTATTATGTGCACTAGTCCTCCAAAATTTTTCAGACTAAAACTTATTCCAGCAGAGTTTAAGCTTCAGCAGATCTACAGACTGGACTCATAAAAGACTTCCATTCAAATAAATATCAAAATAGAACATATGACTGATTAGAAAAGATCACCTTTTGAAATACTTCCTTGACTATCTAGCTAAGCAAATTTTCATGATTATTTTCCCTGTAGTTTAAGAGAATTGTATTATTACCATTCCCCAGTGATTCCATTAAAATAGATTGTTCTTGTCTTTCCAACAAAAAAAGAGGCCTGAGAAAATAAAAATCATGCAACTCTTTTTTTATAAAATAATTTTTGCAGTGGTTTCAGTACTCTCCATAATATTTTCTGTATGACCATAAAAGAGAGAAGTATTGACAAGCTTACAAAACCCTGTAGCTCAACTAACCTTCAGAAAACAGCTCCAGGACAATAACCCATGCTCAAAGTTACCCACACATCCCAATGAGATGAATGTGATCTGTAAGTAAAACCTGAATGTTAAGAAGCTTTTTTAACCTCAGCTCTGTTTTTGCTCTGCCACTGCTATCAGTTAATATCCCCTAATGAAAAATAGCAGCACAGTTAGCAATTACCCCATATCCATTTAAGTTGCAGAGTTAACAGACACCACTCTTTGGGCACCAGACACCCTAATCAGCTGCTTGTATGTTTTCTAATGAAGCTGTCTGCAAGTGTCTCAAAAGTTATGTCCTTGAGACTAGCAGCTTCAATATGAACAAGTGATTCCTACTGATTTTTCTTTCTAACTGGCATTGAGTTTGTTTTTCAAGGAACAGTACAGAATTACTACATGGTCTTTGTGGTGCTTTATAGACATTCCACTGTATATTTCCTATTTCATAGAATCATGGAATGGTTAGAGTTGGAAGAGAACTTAAAGATCATCTAGTTCCAATACCCTTGCCAGGGACACCTCCCACTAGACCAGGTTGCTTAAAGCCCCGTTCAACCTGGCCTTGAACACTTCTAGGAAGGGGACATCCACAGCTTCCCTGGGCAACCTGTGCCAGTGTCTCACCATGCTCACAGTAAATAATTTCTTCCTAATATCTAGTCTAAATCTACCCTCTTCCAGTTTAAAGCCATTACCCCTCGTTCTATTGCTACCTGCCCTTGCTAACAGTCCCTCCCCAGCTTTCATGTGGAACACCTTCATGAACTGGAAGGCACTAAGGTCTACCCGGAGTCATCTCTTCTCCAGGCTGAACAACAACAACTCTCTCAGTCTGTTCCCATAGGGGAGGTGCTCCAGCTCTTTCATCATCTTTGTGCCCCTCCTCTGGACCCACTTCAAGAGCTCAATGTTCTTGTGTTGGGGTCCCCAGAACTGGACACAGTACTCCAGGTGGGGTCTCATGAGAACAGAGTAGAGGGGCAGAATTGCCTCCCTTGCCCTTGCTGGCCATGCTTCTTTTAATGCAGCCCAGGATGCAGTTGGCTTGCTGGGCTGCAAGTGCACACTGTCTGTTCATGTTGTTTTTCATTGACTGACACCCCCAACTCCTTCTTGGGACTGCTCTTGAGCCATTCTCTGCCCAGCCCATATTCGTGCTTAGGGATTGCCCCAACCCAGGTGCAAGACCTTGCACTTGGTCTTGTTGAACTTCATGAGGTTGGCATGGGCCCACCTCTCCAGCCTGTCTGGCTGGCTTACCTTCCCTCCAGGGTGTCAACCGCACCACGCAGCTTGGTGTCATCTGCAAACTTGCTGAGGGTGCACTTGATCCCACTGTCCACGTCACTGACAAAGATGTTAAACAGCACTGGTCCCAGTACCTATCCCTGAGGAATGCCACTCATCACTGGTCTGCATTTGGACATTAAGCCATTGACTGCAACTCTCTGAGTGTGACTATCCTGCCAATTCCTTATCCAGCGAGTGGTCTGTCCATCAAACCTATCTCTCTCCAATTTAGTGACCAGTATGTCATGCAGGACAGTATGAAACACTTTGCTCAAGTCCAGGTATTTTCTCAAACTAAAACACTATTTTATAATGTGTGTGCCTATCTAATGATCAGGGATATTTAGCTACTCAACATTATTATGAACAACATTTTTAATAGGCTTTGCATAAGATTCTTGATATATCATCAGGAAAATGCAAGAGAATGCTTTATTGTATGTTTTGTGAAGAAAGATAAAGAACAAAGTTCAAGTTCCCAGGAAGGCAGAGGATGCTTTTTAATTTAATTAATTATTTTTTTAACAATGAAATATTGTAAAAGACTGTTTCAATGGTTATTTTAATTCCCACATTCCTAATTTACAATTCAATTTTATCCTGAAGTTGCTGTTGTTAGAAATCAATTGAATAGCAGTACTATGAACTTGTTCAGTACAGGGAATTTGTTGCCTTTCATGTTTGGAGGGACACATTAAGAGCTCCTGAAGCAAATAATAAATAATATTTTTATTTTTCTTTTTGGTAGATTGTTGTTGGGGATTCTCAGTGGCTAAATAGGTCTTAATATGTCAACTCTTTTAGGCAAAACCCCAAAACTATTAGGAAGTAGTTGCTGCAGTGGAAAGTTTATTCAAAACAGACAATGGTATGGAAAAATAAAAAATAGTTTCAGAAATTATGCTACATATATAAAGCATGTTGTTGGGTACCATCAGAATAGAACACAGCTAAAATGTGAGGAAAGTATCAGTATCAATAGAAAATGCTATATGCCCTTATCAAGCTGAAAAGCTACCTCACAGTTTGTATCAACACCATGAAATATTGCTGGAACAACAGCTTACTTTTTACTGATGTTTTCCTTCGATGTTATTAGTTTGGCCTTTACAAAGATACAGCTGTCAAATTCACGGCAAAAATGTAAAAAAGCGTTGATCCTGTCATATTATTCACTAGTGCAGGGTCTCCCTTTCTTATTTTTTTTCCATGTCAGCACTATTTTATATCAAAATAGTCTTTTGGTATGATTTGCAGAACAAAAGAAATACTGCAGGGGTGAAATCAATACAATAATCTAACTTAGCATGAATACTTGAAAAACACATGCTTTTAATTCAGTATTGAGCTACAGAATACTATTTTCCTCCTTCCCAGTTGTCTTACAAGTTTTCCTACAAGATTACAGAATTACTTCACATGTATTTTTATTTAATTTAGTTTTCAGTACTAATATCAAGTCAACTACACTGCTCTAAATATTCTGTCTTTACCTGAACTTACCCAAAAGAATGCTAACAACTGTTATTGATAGTAAATATGAAGTGGGTTGATCCACAGATGGATAACAGAACTCTCTAAAGGGTCTATTATGCTCCTGAATGGAGACTTAAATTTAGAGTGTAGTATTTGGGGGGTGTGTGTGTGTGTAGCCACTAGTCAGCCTGCACTCCCACATTTTAACGCTTTTTCCTTTTCTCTAGCAAATTTTATATCTCTATATTAGCATACTCATAGACTCTTTCCTAGTTATTATCAGCTGTTGCTCTAAATGGATACTTAGTTATTATCTATATAATAACATTTTAATATAACAAGTTAACTTAATATAAAGTTATTATCTGTAACTATGGTTCAGGAGTCAACTTTTAATCATGTTCCTTGATGGTCTAAATTCACTTGTCCATGTCCAGTGTAGACATTCTGATAATGATTAAGTTGCCCAATCTTCTCTGATGTATCCTCGGAGGACAATCACCCATGTGGAGTTGGTGAATAGGGCAGAGGAGACCCACACTGTTCTGCAGTGGTGGCTGGAGGGCTGGCAGGATGCTTTAATACGTCTAAACTGTCACCACATGCCAATGTTTAGGACAAATGAATTTCACCTTTAGTAACAAAAGCAAAGATGAAAGAATAAAGGAACTTGACCTGCTCACTCACCTTTAAAAATGATCTTTTCCAAATACGGGTAAGAAAGATAGAGTACTGAATTCCTGCTATGACAAATAGAAACCTTGGCTGTGCATCTCCGGCAATAGTTGATAAGTAGGAAAGAGTCTGTGCGTGTCTAGAGGCAGATGCGTACCAAGGGCATGTATGATACAATGGAAAAAAAATATCTAGTGTGATGCAGGGACTGTAACCAGATGATATTAAGACAAAAAAAATTAAAAAATATATTAGAAATATCTTCCTGACATCTATAAAAATCAGGTTGTTGAATAACTTTTCAAAAGCTGCCTTTGATTTCTATTGTTTCAAATTCCAGACTAGACAGAACAAGGAAGATTTATAACAAATGTGTTATGGAGAACACACCTGCACTAGAAGAACAGAGACCTCCCAACCCTCTAGACCTTTTCCATTTCTATGCACTATGTTCTATACAAGAACATCCACAGCCAGATTTTTTCCACCACCATACTTCATTAAGAACAGGATCCACTTTCACCTTCTCTTTAAATTGTCCTCTGAGTTTTGTTCACTGTTATTAAGGTCAATGGGGTGTACATAAGGAGATGCGACTTTCCAAGGGGTAAGAGCCAGGGGAGGAAAGCAACAAAAACGTATTCCATTTGGAATGGATTTTGTACATTCTCCAGTATTCATTTGAAATATTGGTGGGGAGAATGGTATCTTTCAAGACTGAACTGTTGGGTAGTCAGTAGCTTCTTGACAGATAAACTAGTTAATTCAAGTACTCTCAACTTACTAAAATTATAACCCATAAAGACAGGCCAGACAGTGTATTCTGCTTCTCATATTCATCTCAGCTTGTCATTCAGGAATTTTTACTAGCTGAAAGACAAGATTTTCCCACCTGTGAGGCACAACATCAAGTGAAACATGAAGTACACTGAGTTGCAGGTGATATGCTTCAGCTCCTCATACAACTGACAAACTGAGTCTAAGAATCTATGGATTTTAGCAAGGTAGTCATGGTTTACCTACCTACAACATTCTGAGCCATAGTCCATGCAGGAGCCCTTGTATGCAAAAGCTGATGTGCGGATTGATGACCACTTGTCCCAGTGCTCTGCGACAGCTCTTACCTCTTGCTGAATTTCTGCAGGCAGCATGGAGCTGCTACCACTGATATAAGTGGTATATCTGATATATCCAGCACATACCTGCTTCCAAAGTCAGTGGCAAAGTATGTCTTTAGAAATGGCTATATTGCTCACTACGAAACTACACAGTGCTGGGTCATATGATGGGCCATAGTGTTTAATTGTTAACATGCACCATCACACAATTTGGCCTTTTCAGTGCAAAATGCTCTCCAGCAACACTCCTGGCAGAGTAGGCAAAGGCACCTTGCTGTGGAGGAAAGGCAGGTTACCCATACAGATGCAGGCCAGGCTGTCCTACTTCCCCTGCGCTCCCTAACTAAAACATGTAGCTGACAGGATTAAGAGGAGCTGAAGAGACACTGAAGCCATGTGTCAGTATTCTCATGCTCAGTAGTGACATTTTGGTGTCTTCCACTTGAAATACTCCTAAAGGATGGCACTCTGTTCTGTCATTGTAAATGATTTACAGGCTTAAAGCATGAACCGTTCATGCTCAGTAACAGTAAACCTTGGGCTAGCAAGGTTTAGACATTTAATTAGGAGAGACTGTCATTTAGATATGCAAGAAGACTAAAACTGAAAACCAGAACCTTATCTCTAATGCTAGTAATTTAGTTATAATTTCTTCTGCTGTGACCTTCCTGTGACATGTTTCCAGCAGATAGTGTACCTTCATTAAGAGCACGACAGTCACCTGGTAGAAACACTCTTCTCTAGTAGAATTGAAACAGGAACTAATTAGCTTAAAAATCAATAGGCGAATCCTACTTAATTATCATAAATAACTCAGGCAAGTCACGGATAGTGAAGGACTTTTTTCAGTGCAGGTGGATCTTTCTTGGTTTAACATAGGTAAAAATCACTTTGAGTATTCCTTTTCACATTTGCGTCACATTCTATTTGGCATAAACTCAGAAATTTCACTGTAATAGTCAGTAAAAGATAGTAACATTTTAAAAACTTTATTACTAAAAAGAAAAGGAAAATTTCAGGGAAAATTTTGGAGAAAAAGGGGCAGAATGAGCAAGAGAAAAATAAAATTGCAGGAATAAACAACAGAATTTTAGAAATGAGGACAGATGAATGTAAATTTATGTAAATTGACAGTTTTACATGAATCATGTTGCTGTTCCCTCAACTCCTGCTCAGGTTTTGGCCTAACATACCACTCATGCTAAGGTCTGATGTGTGCTGGTAGCAGCACCAAATCAAGTTTTATTCACCGAGTGTGTCTTCCTGTAAATTTGAGAGATCCAAATGAACAAATATTCAGTCAAAGTGAGCAAGAAATGTGTATAAGCATGGTAGCTCAGAATAAATTGACAAATATGAACAAATATTTCAGATGTAGTTATATCAGGTCTTCATAATCCTCTAAAGCAGATGTCAGCTGGGATAGTTGGTTACAACTGAATACTTTTTATGCTTCTGGGAATCATACCTATGAGTTTGGTCCATTTGAGGCTTAAAATATTCTGTGATTGTGCTACCAATACTAAAGCAACTTAACTCTGCCTGAAAGAACAGGAAAAAACTGTTAAAAATAACAAAAAGTGTATTTTATTGTATCTATTTACAAATTTAATCTTATACATTTCTTTATTTAACCAACTATAAGTAAGATAAAGATACTGTGCATTTAACTATATCTTACTTAGGCATACTGAAGATTTGTAGCGATGTAATCTGCTTCGTTTTGCCAGTTGTGAATTAGAAAATCTTCTCTAACTTTTTTAGGATTTAACAGATTTACTGAATACCTATTTTTTTGAATTTTATGTAAACTCTCACTGTGGTTAAAAGAAATATTTGCATCGTAGAATAAATTCCAGATCTTTCAACCATACATTAAACAAGTTAGTAAAGTAAATGATAACGGTCCATTAGACAAGTTATTTTATATATATAAACATGCAGAAGTCCCAGCAAAATATATTTTTTAATCTGGAAATCATTATTTTTTTGTTTAGAAGAAGACTTCAGTCTGCTGGCATGAAGGAAGACGAATATACTCAGCATAGAAAGTTGATAGGAGTTTGCTGAGATTTTAGAAATGCTTCTCATTCAGCATTGCACTTTCTATTTTAACAGAAATTTGTGTTTAAAAGTTTCATACCATAGCAATAACCTAGTCTATTAGAAAAAAAATTAAGGTGTCAGCACAAGTAGAAGATAACAGATAGCCTTAGGAAGGTTTTGAATCATATAATGTAAACAAATATGCTTAATTTTTGTAAATAATAGTAAAGGCATTATTATTATCACCATTCTCTTTCTCCTAGTTGTCTACTAACTCTAGTTTAAGGTGAAACATCTCAGAATCTCAGCCCTGTGAACTGAAGAAGTGGGACTGCCATGTTCAGAAGCTAGTGACTTGCAGATAACTGTAAGCATGGTAAATAATAGAGTTTTCATGACAAACTCTATTAATTTTGCAGGCTTGTGCATGAGATTTGAACTTGATCCTGCCCCAGAGTGTACATAAACAACTGGGCCTGAACTGGAGCACAACTGAAAGCAGAATCTGGCCTTCCACCATCTGAGTATTGTAACTTAATGGCTTCACAGTAGTTTTCACAGGACGTTACAGCATTATCAAAATTAATGCTAAATTTTGTAGAGCAGTACTGAATTTCACGCTTCAGGGCTTACACTATTATAAACCAAACATGGGCGAGTAATTAGCTCTGTGTACCAAGTCCTAATGCTTTCCTCTGAAGCCTTGGTGCTGGCCTGGACAATCGATTGATTGTCTATTTCCAATTTAGGAATTTACTTTTCTGAAATTAAAGTGCTTGATACAGTTTTGAATGAAGTCCACTGTTCAGTGTAACCATGATTTAAAACTAGATTTAATCCAAAACTATGACATGCTGCTTCTGTAGCAGCCAGCCTTTAAATGATGCAATATAATAAGAAAAGCACTTACTATATAGCCAGGTAATTAACTATATGAATAACTGAGCAATTTTCCTGCTATAGTTTAATTTGTGAAAACATTTTAATCACCTTTAAGTTGGTAGCCCCCATGCAAATACTGTTCATGTACTGTGAACTTTCAATTTCCTTTACTTAATTTGCATCCTTTTTAATCGTCTCATCTAAATGCACATTTTTTGCATTAAAAATGGCTTGAGTAATGATGTAGGAATTATAGCCTTTAGGGTCTTTTTATTTTCAATTCTAGTCACCTGTGAATTATATCTTCTTTAATATTTGAGTGAAGACCTGCCATTAGGAAGACCATAATAAATATGACTCGTTATCAGAATAAAAATGGAAAATAAACCTATACTTTAAAAATTACTAGACCTCTGGGAGGTGTAAGACCTTGATTTATATTAGGTCCTTGAAGACTCTAAGACTCTGACAAACAGTTCTTATTACCTATGCTCTATCTACATTTTATCTATTGCAGACTGCAGGGCAGAGAGTTATATGTTTACAATACGCTTATTACAAAACAAGAAAGATAAAATTCCAATAAATATTCACACACACTAATCCATATTCAGATAAAAGTTTGATTGGTCAAACTTCTTATAAAAATTATCATAAGTTCATTTATAAAACTGTTGATAGTATTTTGGTTGAAAGACTATCATTGCAGACATCACTCATGGCAAACAGGCTCCCTCCGAGCACCTCTGATTTGGAATGAAGCTGAGTGAAATGGCTGGATCTAGGAATTTTCTCACCTGAAAGTATAAACTTAGCACAACTAGGGCTGTTTGCTATATTTTGTCACAATCCACAATTATTCTATTACTTTCTAGAAGTAAATGTTTTAAAAGTCGGGGAATTCTCTGCTCATTATTGCTAGCTAGGGCTTCCCTGGTTGAAGCAAACAAGCACAGTCAAAAATTGCAGGCACTGGCCTGGAGGAGACCAGTGCCTACCAGGGACCATGGCCATCACAGAGCTTCAGTTGGATCTGATAAGACACATGAAATACAGTGCTTCAAAAGGGGATAGAGAACGAAGACACAAGTGGAAAGCCGCCATTAAGCAAGCTGGTGGTCAGGTACAGAGAGCTTCACCAGACAAAAGGAGACCTCCTCAAGCAGCTCCAGCAGATAACAGTTCGCATGAGAAAGGAACCTGGATTAATAATACAAGATCTAAACTGTGGTCTTATAGGACATTTATTCATTGCCTGAGACATCCCATATATTTTCCCTGTGTGGAAGAAACTTCAGAGCAGGTCATCATTCACCCCAAAAGCTCATACATTCTGAGGCACTTTTCCTGAGTGTGAGGAGGCAGAGTGGTTTGAAAAGGCCTGACTGCATTATGCTGCTTTAGGCAGACAGTATTTTTCTCTGTCTTTACATCAAAAGAGATTGCATCTTAGGGGAATTTTCCTGAGCTATGTAATAAACTTTGCTTGTGTATCTCTTGTTTCTTTTATTCTCTGCTATGTTTTCTAATATTTTGCTATCCAATACAGGATAAGAATAGCAGAAAGGTGGAAATGGAGGGAAATCCTCCCAATTCTAAATCCAATAAGGTGCTGAGAAAAGTTAGCATAGCTGAGCTCGTGGCTTGTAAGCTGCTCTTTAGTTCAACATGAGGTGACAACTGTTACATATGAAATACCTCACAGAAATACTGAAACTCTGAACAACATCTGAGTCATGAGAATTTCAATGAGTTCTGTGTGCAGATCAAGTAAAATGTATTTCCACAGAAAAGGCAAGAAATTAAGAGTATAAATGGGTGATAAAGAATAAATGAAATTAAGAGTATAAATGAGATGTGCATTTTCATTTCTAAAGAAAAAAATACCCAAGCATTTTATCACTCTCCCTTCCCTCTTTATCAGAATTATACATCGCAACCTGTCCAGAAAACAATTCCTAGCCTCGTATCAGGCTTTTCCACTTGCTTTTCAATAGAAACTCATTCTCATGGGACCATTTTACTCTCCCTGAGCTACATCTCAATCAGCAGAGAATTCACTGAGGAGACTTGGTTTGAATTCTTGCTTCATCTAGTCACACTCAATTGAACATAGATGCTGGTTATCATTAAAGGCCATGGCTTGCTTCTGACAGTTTTGTGGAAAACATCCAAAATCCACACGGTGTCTGAATTTCATATTCCCTTCAATTTAGTGGTACACACTGTGGAGAGATATGAATTTCTTCTGTTGCTCTCCCCCTCGCACTTCTACATTCTCATACCTACAGCAGAAATTATCAGGAAAATATGACCAGCATAATAAATGAAATGGAAAAAGGCTATAGTGAACACTGGATGTTCATATAAAGTAGACATGGATCAGGTCCCTACCTTGCCATGCTTCAAATATTCTGAGAATTTCAGAACTATCTTTCCAGAATTGTAACTTATTGAATCCATATAATATCCATATTAATCCATATATATATATATATGGGCAAATGTTTTGTGCCTGGAGGAAAGTATTGAAGCTGCCTGTTGCTGTAGTTCAGTAGTACAGTTTAGGAAGTCTGCCAAAGCCCATAAAACAGCTTTTCTTTTTTTCTTCAAAATTTTCATTAAAAAGAACAAGCAATCCTTAAAAAACCTTACCAAACAAAAAACAACAACAACAAAGCAAACTCAAAAAAAACCAACCAAAGGAAGAAACAAGCAAAATACCAATCCTCCATATGTAACTCTTCAAAAAACTCTACAACCTTATTTGTAACTTACCATTGTCTGCAACTGGGAGAGGAAAAAACAAGGTGAACATAGTGATTACATTTTCTCCTGCTGATTCTTGCAGGTAGTGTGCCTATGGCTCATGCAATAGCTGCTGACTGTGCCTATACACTAGCTCTATAACCTGTTGGCTGCATGGGAGCTGTACAAACAGGGTTTTTGTCTTTACCATGTTTTGTGACCTGAGACCTACAGACTGTAGGTTGAGTAACTCTTGAGGGGCATCTGTTATCAAAGCTGGAAGCATAAAAGACACAACTGAAATGCTTGGACCTACCACATCAGAAGCTACAGAGTGGATGTGGACAAATTTCATTAGTTTCTCTTTAAACATGATCTGATCCATGATGAAAGTTATGTATGCTTGTATACTTGGGACTTATTAATATAAATGTCTTATTTCTGTCTTGGTACATTCTCACAAGGCCTTAACCATTTCTCTCAGCCATAACATTAAACCAGCTTTAGAACATTTACATCAATGCAAAGAAAAGTATTGCTTTGAATTTATCAAAGGCATTATATAAAGCTCCAGCATATTGCACAATCTCGTCTTTAAAATGGATATTAAAAAAAGCCAGGGATGCTCAAAACTATCATTTACATCTAAAAAATATTCAGACACTTCTGATCTCACTTTAGCAAAAATAATATTAATTGAATCACAGTAAAATAGAAGAAAGGTCCAAATACAGTATAAATTAATAAAAATTGATTCTATAAGTGAATGACAGGAGTGTATTTGACCTTGGTGATTGTTGTTATGTTGACCTAAGAGAAGAACCCAGGTATGCTTTATCCAGAAAAATGGAAGGGGAGTGACAAAGCAGTAACTTCTGATCTTCCTGGTGATTCCAACAAAAGTAGTTCAGAGACATTAAAAATAGAAGATATGCACTAGGTTGTGTGTTCCATCTCTTTACCAGGCCAAGATATTTTGACTTACCTGCAAGTCACTTGGAAAAAAATGACATTTTTCATGGTCAATATTATAACTGATTTAAATAGCTTTGAAGTAAAAGCAGTATTGAAGCACAAGGTAATAATGCTAATACCTTCATTGTTCTGTTGTTTGGCTGATGGAGATTTTCAGTTTATTGAGAAAGCGGTGCATCAGCTCACATTATGAATACAGTTTTTGCAATGTGGGAAGCCTCTTTATTTATTTATACACAACAGCTTAGATTCCGTCAGCTGCAGTACTGTCAGGCAGCAGCAACCAGCTGACTCACAGACACTGGGGTCAGAGCCCATCCTGGCAGAGAATCCTGCCTGCAAAACCTATGTCCAAGACTGAAATAAGTTGAATCCAACCATTACAGTGTCAGATTGGTTTGTACAATGCACCTTTTTGGTAAACCTTTCTTCCAGAATCACTGCTCTTAAAACACATCCCTATGCATTCACAATCCTTTTGGCATTACAAGGATGAAGAATAGTAAACATAGCATTTTTCTCTAGGTTTTTCTAATCCCTAAGGTTTTTACTGAGGATTTTACCCTCAGGCACTGGTTACCAATCTTTAACGCAAATAGCCAAGCCCACTAATAGGACTTACCCTAATGTACAGTGAGATAAAAAGATGCCAGTTTACAGTGCATTACTCAGGAAAAGAGCCTGCCTACATTACACTTGCTCTGCTCCCTGTTCAGCAGCGGCTGTTAAGGGAGGTAAAATCTCAACACCATAAACAAAATGTACACAAAACTGAAGTCATTAGATAAAGTATTCTGTGTACTACTTTCAGACTGCATACACAACCATTGTGACAGCCACCCTATTTTCATACTTGTGGATATTGGGCAGATATTTTAATTCATAAGAAATAGACCTAATTAGCAGGAACTTAAGGAAGTACACAAGTAGGTTGTTAAATCTGCTTATGACAGTAGCTAATAATCCTCATAATAGGTAATGCCTCCAAATAGTATCACTGGAACTGCTTATAATTTTTTCTCCTAGTTTTTCTATGTACACTTAATAACATTTACTTCCAACAGTGCAAACAAACCTTCCACATATCAGCAACTATCATTCTATGAACTAGGCAGAATAAAAAATGCATGAAGCCCTAAAATCACAGCATGAATGCTAATAAATAATATGTCAGTTTTGTTGTGGGATTTCAGAACATGTGAAAAATATTTATTATCCTTCTTATAATGCTCAAATGGGGTAATCTATATAGACTGAGACTGTGGAATTGTACAGAATATGCCATTTGTATATGTAGCTCTTTACAGAACAGCGTAATTTTTCCACAGATTATTTACACAGAGAAGAATTTGAAGTGATTGAAGAGGCTGCCAAACACCATACTCTGCTTTCAGGATAGAAGTGATACCTTTAAAATGGGTGAAAGACTAATTAATCTTGAACAGCTTGTGGATGATATATAAGATAATATGCCTTAGCATGACAGCAGTTTGGGAAGGCAGGCAATTAAAAACTGAGCCAGCATACACATGAAAAAAAAAAAAAAGAGACAGGAGAGTTTAATATACAGGTGCATGAGAATTTATATACTACTTGAAATACAACTTGAAACAATCTTCACTGCAAATATTATAGGCAGGTATAAGGCAGACAGGTTGAGTTTGTCAGAACCCACAACTTCAGGCCTTTGAACAAATATTTTACTGGGGGAAAAGGCTGCTATATGCATTTTGTTGTAGTATTACTTTCTAGCAATAAATAACCTGCTACTTTCTAACAGATGTAATTTTAATGGCAAATTACTGTTATATTCTTCAATTTTCTCAAAGAGAACCATCAAGATGTATGCAGTCCATAATGGAACCAGAGTCTTCTTCACTGTTTCATTTCATACTTGTTCAATATATGTATCCACCTATCATCATTTGCTCTTATTCCTTACCATGTCTAAAATTAAATGACAGACTTCCTAAAACAAGGACTATATCAACACATCAGTTGTGATCTCATCCTGAGTGAAACAGAATTTAAAGTTTTCATGTCAAAGTAGTCCAAGCTTAGAAAAAGCAGCATCCAGCCACAGACCTCCAGCATGGAGCACAGTAAAAATTAAATTACCCTGCTTCCCAGATGAATTTTGCAGATTGCACTGTATATAGTGGCTAGACTGCTTCCTGTACCTGAGCTAAGAGTTTTCAAGTGATTGACAATAATTAAGCCATTCTATTCTACAAAAGTACTGGTAACCTTTGGATTTATACCAGTAAGAAATAGCAATAACAATGGGTGATATTTTTGGGGTTTTTTTTGTGCATACTTCCAAGCTCTTCGATCCTCTTTTAGACACTGAACTCTAAGACATATACAGGACAAAAATGTAATGATATAAGCATCTGACATTTTCTAATTGCCTTGATGGAAGGACATCATATCTGAGTCTATCAAAACCTATCTGCCAGAAATGTTCTAATGTCCATTATGGAATTGGAAGGCAGCAAGGCAGAGACGACATGGTTAATCATCCAAAAGAGCAAGCTTGTTTAACCCACCAATACAAAGAATTCACCACTTCTGCTTATTTTTTGTCATATTCCCCTGGCTTGCACTATTTCATGCTGTGTATAACGCAACTTTAAGCGCAATCAAAAGCAAGGTTGCATTTGCACTGACATTTGGAAGAAATATTTTCTCTTTTGCACATGATATAAAAAATGATCCCTACCTCCTAATTGACTCATTTGAAATTTGATTACTTGCAACTATCCAGATGAGTTGTTGCAGGTAGGAGATGTCTCATGTGGTTCACACATTTTTAGCATGAGTCTGTAATGGAAGTCTTCACCCTTGCTTATGTTATCAAAAGTACCTTCTTCAATGGTTTGTTTAATTATGGCTTCATTTGAAATAAACTGGCATAACACTTACTTACTCACCACAAAAAAGATCTGCTCTCACAACTCTTGTTTTTAGTTTCAAATTTGTGTTTTTCAAATCCAAAATTATACCAGTATGACATCATGTCCCCACTATCTCATTTTCAGCTCCACAGCATGACTGCAAGTAGTAGGAACACATGCTGCTAAACCAGACAAAAATATTTTATTTATCATTCACCAATCTCCAGAGTTTCAGTACCACTCAGGTTAACATACTTCTCATACAAATTATTTAACACTTAGCTGTTCGAAGGATTTACAACGAAAGCAGACACTAGATACTTCTCAAGGCAATTCATCACTGTTGAATAAATCACTAACTTCTGCAGTTCTCACTTGTACCATTTTTTGTACCTATTTATCTAGATACTGAGATCTATCTGAGGTGATTTTACCACCTCATTTTACCACAAATATTTCTGGACAGAAAATTTCTGTGTCCAGAAATATTTCTGGTAAAATTAAACACATGTTTAATTCTGGAAATGTCAGCCTAGGACAAATTAACACGGCTCACCCAATGATGCAAAGAGACAACAGATGTGACATCACTCTTTCATTACAAACCGACTTCAAAAAGTCTCTATTTTTATTTCCTAGCTTTTTCAGCAATGCAGCTTATTTGAGGAATCACAAATAACTCCAAAACTGAGATAAAGCTATCAACAGTGAACTCTTCACAAATTAAGCCTGCAGAAACCTCCCATTCTTGTATGAGATAGTGTTTCTCCAATATTTTGAAGCAAAGCCTTACTAATATTTTCTTCACAGGACTTTACTATACACAATAGCATAAAACACAGTACAATATACTAAAAGCATGCCCATGTTGTTACCTTCTAGTGAGTGGAAACAGAATTCTTAACTTTTAGAATTAGAGAAGGATATTTTTTGCAGTTCTATCATTGATTTGATAGTTATCTTTGCATGAGTTCAATAAGTCATTGAATTGTTCTGAGTTTAATTGCTGCTGGTAAAATACTTAGCAGTTTCTGAACAGAAGAAAATACATGACTTTGTAAGTGCTTGGGATTAATTCATCCTGGGATTGACAGACAAATAGCACATGTCCCCCAATTTAATCAAGGTGACCAGACTTCTGCTGTAATAGAACTCACTTTATAAACTCAGAAGCAAGTCTGTATTAGTTTTAAGACTTGAGGAATGTTGCTTGTGGAAACAGAAATTTGGAAAAGATTAAAAAAAAATGGCAAAGAGGAAAAAGGGACTTTGTTGATCATAGATTTTGTTATCAGAAAGACTAAACAGATGAGAACTGGAAAGTACCTCAAAGGTCATGAAGTCCAGACTCTTGCTATCACAAACAATGTAGGTATCTAATGTCTTTGTAAATGAACTAAAGAAGAACAACTAGTTTTGGAAGCTGGCTTCTCCACTTCTCCAGTCTGAAGGATGATCCAGATTATAACTTCTACAGTATTTATACTCTTTTTTTCTTAGTATTGCCATCTAAGTTTACTTAGACCCATTAATTTTACTTATTTTTTTAAAGTTTGCTTTCCCTTTTATCTTAAGTAGTAACTTTCTATGTCAAACTACTTACCCTAATGCAGACATCAAGAGTACTTCTACAGATAGCGATTCTATCCTCCTGTAGACTCGAGTTTTCTAAGCTAAGCAGAGTTCTTTCAGTTTCTCACTGTAGGATATGTCCTTTGTTCTGATCATCTCACATGCTTTTTTGTAAAAGGGTTTCACTTTAAAAGTTCACTTTTTTTTCAATCTACCCTCTGTACTTATTTTCAAGTACAAGCACATTTAAAATAGCAAAAACATGAAAAAAAAAACAAAAAATAAAATCAGAGATGGGAATGGATCAGCAGTAGTAGTCTGAAGCTGTAAAGGGCTGGAGCTGTAAAAAGGTTAGGGCAGCGAGGCATCTGCAGTAAAGAAAGAAGGATGTGAAGTCACCAGGCTGTGAATTAATTTGCTCTTATAAGATCAAACATATAATCTGTCATGTTTGTGAATTATGAGGAAGGG
>NW_010170080.1:0-30257 GCF_000695765.1 Mesitornis unicolor | reverse complement strand
TCCTGCTGGTTTTTGCATTTTTCTTTACCCAGATAATTCTCAAGTTATACTCATGAAAGTATGCTAGTAGTTTTGGAATATGATTAGACTTTATTTCACCAACGTCTTTTACAACACAAACATACTTTCCTTATGTCTGAGCTTACATATTCTAGAGAGGCCTTTGACTTTTTCAGAGCTGCATCACATAATTATTCTATGATTAACTGTGTCTCTGTCTTTATCATTCATTTTCAATTTACAGTAGACTTCTTATTAGTAGTTCTTAAGTACCTGACCTTGTACTAGAACATTTCATTCCATTTCTATTAATGCTCTTTCAAGGTCACCCTGATCTTCCTTTGTATAATTCTCATTTTCCTGTGAATTCTCAGTGTATCTCAACTTTGACTGATTACCAGATTTTTCTATCTGCCCTATGACATTTCAGCAGTACTTTATTATTTCACATTGCTTAGGATGATATGGACTGCTGGGAAACAGTGGAAAGAACAGGTGGTTGCAATATCTGAAGCTGGTGAGAAACTATGATTTCACTGACTACTATAAACTTAGGCTCAAAGAGAAACAGTTGGAACTTTCAGTGGGCTCCAAATTCCCCTCATCTCATTTTCAGCATTCAAATGAAATCTATTATTACTTCTTATACTATCCACAGTTTTCAAATGAAGTAACTTTCAAACATGATTCAGCCCACTGAAGATCTAAAACACTATTAGAACACGACATTATCTTTTTAATTTAGAATCCTAATTTAACCATGACAGCTAAATGCCCACACTTAAATATTATTATCCTAAACTTTCATGACTAGTTTCTAAACAATACATATCAACTTCCTCCGAACTTTGCTGCACACAGTGGCATTTTAAAACAGGAAAATGAAAATGCAATTTTGATATACTCATTGATGCTTCACAATTTCTTCTATGGATTCTTTTATGGATTTCTTTCTAGGGAATTTTGTTCTTTTCACTTGAAAGCAAACATCCATGCAACTGATAATAAAATAGTAAAGTACCGTATTTGTGTGTATGGCTCTGTGTATATGTGCATGTGACACTACATCAAACAATACGTACAAATCTCATATGTGTATTGTGCATACACAATACAAGCAATGGTGTTTGTTATCAAGGTACTTTACATACAAATCTCATCCCAGTCACAGATCAGGACTATTCTCTCTTGATCTAGATTAAGAATTATTCTCTAAATCAGTCTTAATCAGTCAAATTTAATCTACAATAGCAGATTTTCCCTCTTAAAGGGATCATTTTGGATCTATCTTTATCACTTCTTCCGTCAAAGACATTTTTCTATAAAATTCATATCAGGTTGCTTTGGGTCCAAATGATATTTGGACTCCAAATGTGAGTGAGTAGAATGGGCATTTTGGGCCTTTCTAAATGAATTACCTTCAAACAAACAAACAAACAAACAACCTGCATGAGTCAATATAGGCCATTATAACCAACACAAATCCAAATGTTCTTGAGAGAAGAGTGCTGTGGATCTGGTTCCATGCTCCTACGCAGACATCTCTGACTGCTGCTCTCAACTCTTCAGTGCCAGAAAGAAACATTTCATCTCAGGATCAGAAGCATTTCTGTTTCTCTAGCAGATCCTGGAGCGAAGCAGCAGCCCTGTCTGTAAGTCACAACAGTCTGCTGTTGCATTGTGATTTTGAGGTTGTAACGGGGACATTCAAACTGCGGTAAAGAATAAAATAGGTGGAAAATAATTCATTTTGTTAAACCACCCAAACAGATGCAATGTACTACAGGCACAATGTGGAATATCACTACCCAAATTCTATTTCTGTTCTACATTCTGCTTTAGGGCCATAGGTGATTTTATAGGCTTTCTAAGGTTGAGTAGGCTATTAAGGAATGGAAATGATGTGAGGTTTAAGCATCTGAGCAGGAGCTCAGGGAGGAAGTGCACTCTTAAAATTGGTAGGGGTAGAAGACAAATATGCAACACCTCACAGGAAAGTGACACTAGGAGAAAATGGAAGCATGTGTTGCATGATAATCAGGGAGAAGAGCAGTGGGATTTGGATGCTCTTCATATCAAGGGAGTCAGAGACAGAGGCTGGTGGAGCCTTCAGGGTGAGAAATACAGCATGATGACTTTTACGTTCAACCACAGAAAGGATAAGTTTGCCTTTTTGGGGAGCATTCTCTTCCTCCTTCATACAGATATGCGGGCTGGAAGGTTGTAGGCACTTCCTGTCGAACCTGGCTCTGTCTCTCCATCTGCATTTGTCAGATACTATTTCTGCAGTGCGTCCATTTTTTCAAGGCCAATCCAGCATTGTTGAATGCACGTTTATTTCTGTGTGATGCATCTCTCTGTGTAAAGGAGATGAACAACATCCTTCAAGAAAAAGCTTAAAGCAGAATCTCATAGGTAATAGATTTGAATAAGAAATATGGTATTTTCCCTTCACAAGAAAATGAAAGCAACCACTCTTCCACAGAACACCCGCAGAATCAGCTGAAACATTAATGAGCAAACGAGAACACATATCAGATCCTTTGCCTGTGTTATTGGCTCTGCTTTTCCATGAATGGCAGAAGATATAAATATTATTGTTAGCCTTAGGGCTCTCTTCAAAAATGCTTTTTTGTATCAACTCATATTGTGAAAAAGTGTCAGTAGCTGTGTTAAACCACTGCAGGCTGAAGCTGAAAAATGGCACAATAATTTTTCCAACCAGTGCATGCAAGATCAAAGCTGTTAAGAGGGGATGACAGGTGGCATAAACGTTCGAAGGCCCTGACTCACTAGAGGCATTACAGCATCCACTATAACTCTAATAAAAATAGTCCCAGTAAAAACACCATAAAAAGCTGCAAGTAGCCTGTTATATCTTTGACCTCGGGGTCATTCCACTAAGAGATCATCTGGCAGCCCAGTGAGAAAAGTGTAATTGTATTTAATTCCCACACACAAGGCTAAAATTGTCAGATATTAAAATATCAGAAAGAGATTTTAAAAGACATATTTAGATTGATTGCGACGATAAAATCAGTGCCAAAACACAATGTCTTTATGGATACCCATCTTCAAAGACATTGCATAGTTTTACATTATTCCAGTTTTTCCCTGTAAACTAGCAATTTTGTTAATGTTCTGGTGCTCAGGCTTGTAGCTCTTACTTAAGTGAAAATAATTAATTTTCTTTAGTTATAGCAGTTAACAAAGACTTTAATGCATAATTTATTTGTGATGACTATCAATATTTTGTATCAGATAGTACGTGTGAAAGTTAGAATTCCAGCAAACCATATTAATAAATGTATTTTAAAAATTAAAAAGGACTATACTTAGTCTTTGAATAAATTTATTAGAGGAAAAGAAATACTAGGTTTTTTTCCTATGTTCTGTTACGTATTATTTTTCACTTCTTTTGTTACATACCTATAATCGTATTTGAAAGAATCCTGTCTAACCTAGCAGGTTGTGTTTAATTTGGACTACTTGCAGCATCTTGAAACATGTATCAAAGCAGATAGACCAGTGGTAGTTAGGTGTCTACTCTGGAAAGAAACAGAATTATGATAGAAATTAACAGAAGAAAGGATGTCAAGCATCAGCACTACACAGACTACATTTAGGTGTTACTTCTTCAGGTTGGAGGAAAACAGCTTGTCTTTTCCAGCATAGTACATAAAATGTAGCCGTATTCACTGTGATAATAACCTGAAGGCCTTAGGAGGCACACAAAAAATTGCAAAGTTCACAAAGGAAAAAAATAAGACTAAAGCATTATTTATAGGGATGTGCTTGGGCCCTTAACCTGTAAATAAATCATACTGAGATTTTTCATGTGAAAGAAGCCTCAGATTCATTCCTCCAGAGAAAGACATGAAAGCCTGCACTGCTTTATGAAGCCGACCTGGTACAACAGTAGCTTAGAGGCTGAATAGAGTTCATTTGAATCTTATTTAAGCACCAGCTCTGCGGAGTTTAAAGTAACCTTACATCAGCCCGAGGAGAGCTCCAAAGCGCAGCCCAGCTCAGCTTTGAGGAAAAGATACAAGCAGAGCTGCAGGGAAAAGGGCACATGCTCCCAAACCAGGCTGTGAAGTCCTACTTGGTCACAACAGGAAGGTAAAGTGGCCACTGATTATAATGAGCATTTTCAAACATATATAGTCTATAGTAAATGGTTAACTGTTGTTTTAGAAGTAGCACAGACTATTACTCAGCTCACTGATACTGTACAACTTCAAGTACAACTCATTGAGTATGACCAGGTGGTTTTTCACCACACAACAGCTCAGGTTTACCACTATGCTTTTTTTAATCTCAATCAAGGAAACTCACTTTCAGGTCATGGCAGAGAGCTTGTGCCAGGGCTGCTGTGCGACCTGCAAGGGCAGAGACACAGCCAGACCAAAGCTCCTTGCTGGCGTCCCCCAACTGGCGCACACCGTGCCGCTTCATCTCTGCTCCCTGCGCAGAGCTGCCAGGGGACCCCTCACTGCTGTGTGGGCAGACCAGTGACTCCCAGCCTGCACGGAGCCGTCTGAGCATGCAAATTACCCATTATCTTTCTTGCATAAATTTCAGTTTCAGTGTGAAAACAGGCAGACTGGCTGTACTACTTAAATATACAACTGTTTTATAAACTAAAAATCCTCCAACTATTCAAAGTCATAACTTTGGATGGGCACATAAAACCTTCTGACTCCTAAGTGAGAAAGGTGATGATAATGGTTGCATGAGCCACGAAAGAAAGAAAGAAAGAAAGAAAGAAAGAAAGAAAGAAAGAAAATCCAGTTCCCAGACATTCCCCAGCCTAATCATAAAATACGTTTTGAAAGTCCTGTCATCAGCTGAATAAAACAAGCCTCAACTAGTGCACATGTGCTAAACCAGCTCTAAGCCTCAGTATGAGAACAGCTACTGTACTCAAACTCAATTCCATTCCCTTAAAATGAATGTCTCTGTCTTGTGTTGGTGACTGCTTCATAATCCCAAGCAGCAAAAGAAAGAACAAGAGACTAAAATCACAGCCAAAAAGGTAGTTATCCCTGTTGATTTCAATTTACACTCTTTATTTAGTTGCCAGTTATACCCGTTGTTTTCTAGCAAACAAACAAACAAATGCAAGCATTTCCATGGAAGAGACATTGCTCTTCTTTCTCCTTTCCTTTTACGGTTAAGTGATTATGAAGTTAAACGAAAAGGCAAGGAGAGGCAGCAAATCTGCTTTCCTTAAATGAACATTCATTAGGGACTGTCAAAGTGATAGTTCATGTGAGGTGAGTGGTACTTGCCCCCAAAATAGTTTGGTGGTAGAAAGACAATGTGTCACTACAGAAGCACATAGTGCTTAACACTTGAAGAAAAACAAATAATAAGTTTTAAAAATAAATCAGACATAACATGTGTTTTATGGATGTAAGGATTACTACTGTAATTCCAACAAGCAATGTGAGAAGATGCCCTACCTGCTGATAAGGTTTCTCAAGAGCAGATCTAACTTTAGTATTTGATTTCTAAGAATTCTCTGTTTATCACAGAGATTACTATAATTTTCTCTCTTTTGAGAGATGTGATTATTTTTCTGCTTTGCACCCTTTTCTGTAATAGTGTATCAAAAGCCTCCTGCAAAAGGTGAATGCTAATGTCACAGAATTTACATAAAGGAAAAACAAAACCATTTTTTCCTAATTGTTGGCGTAGAGCAATTTGCCTTTTGAAGCAGCAAAATTCATTGGTGGCAATATTGTTACAACATATTTAAGTTAGTAAGGCATTGATCCTACAGGGGAGCATAATAAGCTCTGCAGAAATACATGCGGGGGGACTTGAAAAAAATTGTTGTAAAGTGATTTGAATTATAAGTAAGTTGCATTGCTATTTTTACTATACATATATTATGCCCAGATATCAAGACACTCACCTAGATAGAATAAAGGAGAAGGGCATGAGCTACAACTACATTTTCCTTATTAAATATTTTGTTTAATAGGTATTTCCATTATTATCTTTCCAGGAGGGACTTTAAAGAGAGTGCTGAGATGCAGCCTTGCATACTGGTTACATGCAGTGCAGCTCAGGAATTCCCCCTGCTACCTGGCCCTGGGTTTCTGAGTGGCCAGACCTGAAGGTGGCAAAAGAGAGGACAGGACAGCACAGGAACTGCAGCCCTAGAGGTGACTGAGGAGGTAAGCTGGGCTGATCAGGGAGCACTGGCCCTGATGCCTAGAGGGAAGAGGAGCAGGCTCAGGTGACAGAAGAGAGTGAGAGGGGAGCTGCAGGTATCCCGTGTTGCTGGCCATGACCCCAGTGTGTCAGGGGAAGAGGAGAGATCAACACTGCCCATGTGGAGCATGTTCAAGGAGAAGAAACAAAGAGGAAGACAACATCTGTTTCTTCATTTAAAAATCAAGACTTAAGCCAGATGTGATCCTAGTTATGGCACAAA
The DNA here is from genome assembly GCF_000695765.1 of Mesitornis unicolor. Taxonomy (NCBI): domain Eukaryota; kingdom Metazoa; phylum Chordata; class Aves; order Mesitornithiformes; family Mesitornithidae; genus Mesitornis; species Mesitornis unicolor. The sequence goes on along the minus strand of NW_010170080.1, from coordinate 23,809 downwards.
TCAAAGGAGCCCAAAACCAGATGGGCTATTGTCATGATATGAAGTAACACTTGGAGCCTCTATAGACCAATGTCTGTGGGCTTGGAAAAGCATCCTGCTAAGGCAGTAAGGAGGGGTTCCCAAAGCACCTGTGTGTTAATAGAGCGCAGGCTACTGTGGTCCCGCAGGTGGTGGGGCAAGTGGGGCAGCCCAGCACACTGGAGGAGCACTGGAGGACGTGCACACAGAGAGGGGCCCACAGAGCTCGCACATGTCAGGGATGGCCCCACACAAGAGGGACATGATGGGACACCAGCACTCTGGGAAGCTGCCAGGAGGTGACCAGAAGCTATTTCCCAGAAAGGTTATGGGTTCCATCATTTGTAAGTTAGAATGGAAAACCATGATACAAAGTCAAGCTGCTTTGACACCAAGCCGAAAAGGAATGCTAATACAGCTATGTTAACATTTTGACGCTAATGATGCTGCCAATGCAGAACTGACATAAATGTAAACAAGTGACCTGTGTAGTTTTGGACAACCTAGTACAAAGGGCAGTACTGACTATGGCAGCATCTCATCCTCTGATTTTCATATTAAAGGAATGCTTCCTCGTGTCTGAATTCTGACCAAAGTCAAAATGTTGCTCTTCCCATTACAAGTACCCATAAACACACCAAAATTATGTGTATTGGATAGGTCATGTTCAGTTTCATTCTACTCTGACAACTATCACAGCTTTTCTGTGATGTATTCATAATTAATAATTTATAATTAATTCATAAATAATTGTTCTATTACTTTCCTTAATTTTAAGTAATCACTGTGACAAAACTGACTAATTGAAATCAGCAATGGAAAAAGATTCAAGATTCTTTGGCAGAATGTTGGATTAATATGAAAAACATATTCTGAGTTGCCGTACTTGAACATTAAGGAAAGCTGGTTAATTACCATAAGTGATTATGACACAGACTGAAGTATAAACTGAAGTGGATTGAATCCTGTGATCATCGATATGCCTAGGAAGTCTGGTAACTAGGCTTGTCATCTATATAAATTATACTCTGTAGGATCTCTAACCAAAGCTGGCAGCACATCAGAGAGGAGATGTAAGACGGAATGAAAAATAATTTTTAAAAAAGAGTAGAAATATCTCATAGCTGTCATGTCTGTTTCCCCAGACAGACATTTTTATCCCCAAATATAGCTAAAAATCCTGGGAAGGGAAAAGCATCACAATCCCCACAATCTCACTGAAGCTCTCAGCAGTGCTTGTTTCACTACTACGAACACTGGGACTGCTGTAAGTGTAATTATTTTTGTTCGCGATTATTCATCTATTAAACTTCAAAACTTAGTATTGCACTACACAAAAAGAAAGAGGACAAATTGTGGTCCATCATGCCAATTTACAATGATGATAGCAGCAAATATCCTAAGATAATGAAAGCAGGCAAGTTTGAGTAAAGGAGTGTGTCCCTCCACTTACTGTTTGTGTAAGAACACTCATATCAGTGAAGTGATAGGGCAAGTGGTCAGACACACTTTTAAAAAGAAATCCGAGCACAAAGTGGGTGATCATTTTTCTCAATAGGATTAAAATGTCTGTGAGGTATATAAGCCTTGAGATAAAAATCAGATAATATTTCTAATGTAAAATTGCCCATTGAACTGAAAGCTGTGAAAAAAATGGCTCTTATATTGGAGAACCAACAAGTGAGTTGGAATGAATCAAGATTACCTTTTTTTGTCCTTACCTTCATTATGTCAGTGTTTCACAAGCAACTCTTGCTTTGTTTCTGCAGACGTTGTTGACTCAGGCATGTGAGCTGCTCTAAAGTCAATGAAACTAATCACAACTCACATGCTTACAGCAAAACATGTACTTAAACTTAGCTGCATAATGAACTGCTGTGATAGATTTGATTTTGTACAAAGGGGGAGAGTTTATGCTAACACAACATATTCTTGCAGCACCTAATTAGGAAAAGCTTTTCTTGAAATCTATATGACAAGTTAGATAAGTGCAGACCCTTTAAAAGAGGAGCAGAGTATCTCTAGGTCTGCAATTTTTTTAATTATCCTCTTAAAAAAATAATCTTGAAGGCACATTACACTACATTATTAAATGAGCACGCGCACTTCACAGATGAGAGCAATTTCTGTTCACACAAAGCTTTCTGCTTTCATTTATCAACTTATTACATGCCACACATCAAACTTTAAAGCTATCATGTAGTCTCAGGCCAAAGAGGTGCTTTCTCAGACTAATTTGTCTCATTATTTATTCTTTATTAACCATTTGGATAGCCTATTACTTCCTTCAGGGTAATGCTACATCTTACAGCTCACAGTCAGTATTGCTAAGGTCACTGCAGTATCATCTGGAGATCAGAGAAAGTACTTTCAGAGCTCTTAAGCAATCCTCCTTCCTGCAAGCATTCAAATTTTATCTGAGAGCTGCAACACCCTTGTTTTCCCTCCTCTCCTCCTCAAATTAGGCCATGTAACTGGTACCAGATGTGTGAATTATTCGCATCCAGTTGCTACACAGGTGCCACATCAGTCTGGTGTGGGGTCACTCCCTGCCTCCTCAGCCTGATTAAGGTTTCATTAAGATTGATATACTCCTTCAAGTTGTCCTTTTCTGACAAAAAAAATGATAATAATAAAAAAGACCAAAGCACTGGAAAATCACTGATTTGCTCCATTGCCATTTAAGAAGCAGACAAACCATCTTGCCTGGAGAAACTTTCACACTTACCCACTAGCTACCAGTGGGAAAACACAGCATTGCTGGCACATTTATCAGGTAGTTTAAACTTACTTCTGCCTTTAAATTAAAACTGCAGATAAACAAAATGTTTCACACAATGCTTGAGAGAATAGTATGGGAATTAGAGGCTTAATGTCATTAGGATACTGAGTGCCTTTCTCTGCCCCACTTGCAAATGCAGATATACAGATGCTTTTGTCAGTTTATGAGGAGGCTGTGCAAAATTGATTCTGAGGAACTTCATCATGCACTGAATGCTGTTGCCTCTGGAGCCTTTTTAATGTCAGTGTCTGATGCTTTTCAAAACTTAATAGTTTTAATATGGTTTCCCCTTCCCTGACCAATTTGCATCTTTGAAATTTCATGCAATTAAATTTCACCTAACTTCTTACACTTCAACGATGATGAGTTATGAACTGCAGAATCTAGATGCATGAATTAAAAAAAAAAAAGACCAGCATCAGTATGTGAATGAGTATACATCTTAGACCGTTCCATCACTCTTTTCCTAGTGGCAAGCAGAATTTTCAGAGAAAAATTGCTAGTGGATAATAGATGTGATGCCTGGTGGTCCTACAACAACACTACATTATAATACCAACCTCAATTAAGGTCACCTTGATATAAAATTGATATTACAGTGATGGAGAAAGGAAAGTAAAAGGAACACTAAATGATGCATAAACCTGGGGAACACATTTATACAGAAAGGCCAATGAAACTAGGCCTCTTCTCTTTAAAAAAGGAGAGACAAGAAAAATGAGATATGGAAAACTATGAAGACAACAGAAAATATAAGCATGCTTTCAGGTACGTAGTTCATATGATGTGACTGAGAGAGATTTTCATTTAATGAATCCCTGTGTTGAAGTTACTCAGTAAGTAGGTACACAAACTGAAGTAATGACAAAAAGGCAACACTAACTATTACAGATAAACTGTAGTTTAATACCTGAATGCACACTCTAAATCTTTGCTTTGAGAATGTTACTAAGAAACAGAAAAACAAAAAACCAAATCTGATAAACATTTCCTTGACAACTGTAAAAGAAACTCTCTGCTAACCATGCAGCTAGTGAATAATGAAATTAATCAGAAGCTAAGATTGGAAAGAAAAAATATTGTTGTAGAAGTTGATAACTCTAAACAAATACAATGAACCAAAGTTAAATTACACCAGTCATTTAATTTAATCTCTACCTTTATATCAGCACACAGCCCAGTGCAGTGAACGGCAGTAGTATGAAATCCAAAACTTACTGCTCCTCCATCCAAACCTCTCAGCCTCACTAACTCAGCAGGCATTGGGGCAAGCCATGACTTGCAGCCCAGAGGCAGCTAAGGTTTGGAGAGCTGCTGTTTAAGCACTGCCTGAGTAGTGCAGGCAGCCTCGGCAAAGTGGAACAGCAGAAAGAAGGGAGAGTGAAGTTTGGAAATGGAGATGCTTCTGGAGAAGCTGACATTGCAGAGAGCTCCCTGAAAAAGTCTGCCTCGTTTTCTTCCTCTCCAAAATGAGTCTTATTTTCTTTTTGTATCCTTCTGTGTCATCCTCTATGCTAACTCTGAGCTATTTACTGCCAAGAAAAATAAGACATAAAATCAAAACTTTTTCTTTTGGTTCACTCTCTCTATTACGTAATGACTTTAAAACTACAAGAAAACAGAACATAAATGTATACATAAAAGCTTCACATCCTGAATTTTTTTGTCTCCTTTAAAATTTACGATTATGCTGTAATTCCAGCATTTACTTGATCAGGATGCCATGGGAGAAGAGCAACTGCAACATGATACTGTGTCATTATTTAGATGAATGGAAAATATGAAAAAATATGAAAGCTGAAAATATGCATCTTCATCTGAATGCATATTCTATACAATTAAGCAAATATTTTCGTTTAGAAATAATATTGTATGTGTGCTTGCCCATAGTTTGACTTATTGTTTTATAGACTCTATAGAACTTCAATGATATGTCTCATTTCATAGAGTCATAGAATCATTATGGTTGGAAAAGACCTTTTAGATGATCAAGTGCAACCATTATCTAACCATACCACGCCCACTTCTAAACCGTGTCCCTGAGCACCATAGATGCCTTTTAAATACATCCAAGGATGCTGATTCCACCACTTCCCTGGGCAGCCTGTTCCAGTCTGATAACCCTTTCAGTGTAGAAGCTTTTCCTAATATCTAACCTAAACCTCACCTGACATAACCTGACATAATTTCCTCTTGTCCTATCGATTGTAACTTGTAAGATTTCCTTACTTCTTTTATCCTCTTCTTTTCTTGTGGGGTGGCAGGGCATGATGTGGGATGTCAAGTTTATTTAGGATTTTTAAGACTCATGGTAATTGAGATATATTTTATGTTCAGCGAAGGCATTCCAGAGTGTTTATTCTCTGTGCTGTTAGAGTGCTGCTCCTAGGCTTGGATTGTTTCTGCAGCCCATGTAAGCCCTGAAATAAAAATGTAAAAGATGTAAAAGAAGACAGAAAAAGGTTCATGCTTTGTTATTATAACAACTGGCCGACAGAGACCTGTTAATCTGGAAGAGAGTCGATGAAGCATTTTACACCAGGATGGTTCCTTTGAGATAACAGTTCTCACAGTAGGTTCGGTCTTCAGTGTTAAAAAACCATCATCCTATCAAAAATAAGAAAATGGAGTAAGAATATCCTAATGTGTGTATAAAACTGATTATATATAGCAGTAGACAATGAACAGTGCATAATGGATTATATTCTGCCACACTGGCAACATGTATCAGACAATTTTTGTTTTAGAATTTCTGGCATGATGAATAAAAACGTGATTATTGTTTTTCTAGTTTTGTTCTGAGTTCTGAATGCAAAGATCTGACACAATATAATTACTTTTAAAATTAAATCTAAAAATCTTAAAATTAATTTTTAAGAAGAATTTTTCCTTTCTGCAGCCTAGGCCAACCTGGGGGTGGAGTTTTTTCCCTACCTCTGTCTCAGCAAACTGGTAAGTGAGCAGCTGAGCATGGTTGCAGGGACACCTGCATCCAGTCCAAACACACACACACACACAAACACACACACACACACTCCCTATGCAGTATGAAACCTAGTGGCATTTAGGCAAGCTGAGAAGTTTAAATATCTGTGTAAGCTTCACCCATCAGTGTTTTACTGAAGATTCATTACCTTGCACTAAAATCCCTTCTGCTGTGTCAGGCTGATTTTTTTTTCAATCAGCTTTTCCCTTTTTTGTATTGTCACAAAGCGATTGCCTTTCTCTCTGCAACTCACTCCTGCCAGCAACTAGTGGACTGTGAGTAAATTTGAGGCACAATTGAGAGAAGAAAGTATTTCATGTGTTTTACACTGTGTTAATATAATTCTGTTTAAACTGGTGTTAGGAAATGTCCCATAGCCTTAGCGAATTGTCCTTTAGAGCTTGTGTCAGATTTTTCACCTCCCTGAACCTGTGAGTTCCCCAAAGTAGGAAAAGAAGGAGGTGCTGCTTCGCCTCTGCTGGCAAAGTACCTCGTTTGTTTCATGACTGGCTGGAAAGCACATCAAGATGCACATCTTACAGAGAAGTTACACTGTGCTCTTGCATGCAAATTTTACTTTTCTTTCCCTTTCTCTTTTTGTTACTTCTTAAAATGCAAACTTAGAGCTCTCCGTGGCTTCTCCTTTTGTAGGGCAGACAACAGTAACAACACTAACATCTTATGCTTTTATTTCTCTGCCATTTGAAAATTTCAAGCTGTTCTCTATTTATACCTCACAGCATGGTTTACAGACCTTTGTCTCTGAGAATCTCAAACTGATTTACTATATCCATCCATGCAGCACTCTGTGACATAAGGAGGCATTACAATTATTTTATAAATGTGAAGTTGCATCAGAGAGAAATTATGGGCTAAAACTATTCAAGTACCTAGGTATCCTACACAGTGCATGAGAAAAGACAGGCTTCTGAAACAGGATACATAAAATGGCAACCCATCATATTACATTTTCAGCTAATTAACCATGAGAAAATGTTGAGGACATGTACCCTTGCAGGTAGGTCCTTTAGCATGCACAGTCCAAAACCCCTTCTAGAAAACTCATGCCTTCAAAGTTTCACAGTAACACTGTAGAGATATCCTTGCCATTTAAACATAGCAAGGTTGTGCTGTCTGGTGAAATATAGCTTCTTTTGTTATGCCCTTGAATCTAGGAACAGTGGAGGAAAGAGATGAAACTGCAATTCTGAGATAAGATACCCACAAGAAGGCTATTGTATATAAAACTGGAGGCAGACTGGGAATGAAAGAATGTCATTGCCTCAATGCTGCCATTGCAAGACTCTCTTCCTAGATACCACATGTACACTATTACATGGAGCCTTCTAGGGAAATTAGGTTTAAGATGGTCTACTTTCTAGACCCCAACTGGAATGAAAGCTACAGCAGTCCAGCTCAACATGTGTATGACTTTCAGAAGGGAAACGCACAAAACAGCTGCTTTACCTTTGATCTCTCAGTCCTAAACCTTAAGGGACACATACAAAACATCTTCAAAAGGTAACTCTTTGCAATGTAATTTGTAACTGTCTTGGATACCAAATATCAGGGATCCAATACAGGCGCTGGTTTTCTGACAAATCATAATCTCTTTCTGCATTAACCTCTTGATGTTTCACAGTCTGTAAATGATATTACCTACCTTGCAATGAAAAGATCATAATCTTAATACATTTCCCCCTGGTAATGTTCCATCTATCCCATAGACACGATACCTGTTCTCTCAGTCAGGCTAATTGATGGGTATCTAATGATTTGTATCTATCTCAGTCTGTGGATAGCTTTGAAGTTTCCTGCTTCTATTTCATACTGGAAGAAAAGCATATGTGCACAGAAGCTTTTTGATGTTTCTTTTTCCAGCTGTGCTGGTTGGTCTAATAAAAAATACTCCTTCTACAAATCTTACCTTGCAAAGTCTGCCAAGAATGCAACAACATTTCTGCAGAGACTGTTATATCTACTCTTGTCAAATACAGGTCATATTAAATTAGCATCTAACAAGTATAGTGTTGGAGAGACAACCATCAACATAACCAGGGCTTCTTTACCTTTTACTATAGACCCAGAGCTTCCTATCAGTTTTGAGATGAGTCTGAGGTTTGCATTGAGTAGGGGTACGTAAAAAGAGTTCTCTCAGGACCCTACTACATGAGATGTCTGTCACATGGTTCTTCTCATTGTGGGAAACCTGGCTGAATGATTCAGGCCTTCTCTGCCAATTCCCTGTTAGCAGGCCTATGTCAAGTCACAACACCCTCCGCCTAGTAACGTCAAAAACCCAGTAAAGTTAAGAACTCAGTTTAAGTCCCCTCAATTAGTACTTCAACTACGGTACTTTTCCTTCTCTATAATGATATAATTAAATATTTAATGTTATGAACTCAATCATATCCTTTTAATTAAGAAACTACAGTTATTTTGGGTGGACATTTACTAGGAAGATTACTGGGTTAATTAAATTTGCTTAGTTTATATGTAAACTTGACAAAAGGGGCTTATTTGAATTTCTTGTTACGGTTCTTTTAAAAGGGCACAAGTGGTTATACGCCGTTTTAAAGTTTGAGTTCTGAAAACTGCCAGAAAATTATAAATTTTAAAAGAACATGCCAGTGATTCTTGCACGTGCTGTAAGACAGGTCAGTATAATAAAAGAGCTGGTAACTTTGTCAGCTCCACGTTTCAGCTCTCGCCGCAGTGATACATTTCAGATGTTATACTGTTAAAATGCATGACTTTTCCAAATGTCAAATATTGGTTTTCTCATTCCATTTACAGAAGATACAAAACTGGCAGGATACTCTAGATGGTTGTGTTGCTTATCAGAGGGACCTGGACAGGCTGGAGTAATGGACTGACAGGATCCTCATGCAGATCAACAAAGAGAAATGCAAAGTTCTGCATCTGAGGGATAACCCTATGCACCAGTAAATGCTGGGAGCTGACCAGCTGGAAATCACCTAGACAGAAAAGGCCCTTAGGTCTGTGAGAGACTGAAAGAGTTCATGTCTCAAACATTGTGGCAAGACAGGTTCTGCAAGTTCTCCTTAGCAATGAGAAGAAGATCTATTAAGTGCGGGAAGCAGAAGACATCATGAGCAGTTCTGTGTTGCCAGGCAGGACAACTCACCATATATGACCAGAGGTCATACACAGATAATTTGGGGAATTACCACCACCACCATCCCACATAATGGCGCCTGCGCAGTAGACCAAGAGTTACTGTATAAAAGGCAGTATCTCAGGGAACCGGGTGCCTCCACCACTGGAGGATCACCACATCTATCACTGTCATGAAGGAACCATCGTGGAATCCAAGAGTGGTGATATCTTTCTTTATCTCTTTCCTTTTCTATCTCTTTTTTCTTTTCCTCCTTCTTACAAAAGTCGCCAATAAGAACCCACATTGCCAAATTTTAACATTGTCCAAGTTAAAATTGTTTACATTATAAATAAAATTGATTATTTGGTATTGTTTCACCTTAATTTAGCTTGAGGGCATTTGCAGAACCTTGGTCACTTTCCTCCCACTCCTGAGGCGGGATGCAACAAGGTCAGTTCCATTTAAACATAGAAGAAACCTTTTTACTTTTTGGGTGATAAAACACTGGAACAGGTTGCCCAGGGAAGTTGTAGAGTCTCCATCCTTGCAGGTATTCAAAACATAACTAGACATGGTCCCGAGAACCTGCTCCAGGTAACCCTGCTCTGACCAAGGAGGTTGGGCTTGACAGTCTCCAGAAATTGCTTCTAGGCTCATCTATTCTGTGGCACACAGTTTGGAAGCTCAACAAGAGCCATGTTTCAGGCTTTACTGAATTCTGAATTCTGTCAAAATGAGCTGCAGATTCTCATTCTCCTGGACACTGCATGCAAGCTCAGGTGAGTGAAGACCCATATTAAAAGATAAATCATTCAGCCACTTTAGGATTACATAAAAAGGAGTTACCCAGACAAAAGAGTAAAGTGAGTTGTAGCTAAATATATCTCAAAACTCAGAGAATGTACTATAGAGACAAGTTCTTCATCATACAACTGTATAATACCAACAGATAGCATGTGATGTATATTTGCACAGTATTTGTTCTTTTTCTCCATTCCTCCCTTAGAAAATTTGGATACATTCACCACATTTTCATTGCTGTAGGCATATACCTCCTTTATCCATGACTGGTCAAGGTCCGTATCTGACATACTCAAATGCTGTGATGCTTCAGTCCATACATTGAGCATTTTTATAAAATTACATTCTTATCATCATCATCCAGACTTTTCAAAAGATCAGCCTTCAGAAATGATCCAGTACTGACCACTCTGCTATCTGGAGGTTTCCTTGGTTTGACCTGGGAAATAAGGGCTGTGTTTTTTCAGTAGTACACACTAAAAATCATCAGACAGAACAGCAGAAGAGTTTTAGGCAGTTCTGTATGCTTCAAGTAACAAATAAAAGCTTAGTTGGTAACAGTACTTATTACAGATTTCTACAAGCATAACAAGCATAGCACTTGTTATGCTAAGACACGACTTCAAAACTCTTCAGCTTCACCTTTTTTTTTTTCAATTTTGATTAACTAAGCTCTGCAATGAAACTTTCCAAAAGCTATCTCAGCTGTCTGCCTTGTCACTTGACCATGGCATTTTGACAGGCCAGAATAGGAAGGAGAAGCACATGCCTGCAGTGGTGACTGGTGTCACTGACTCTCAGAAGAGCACAAATCCCTTGCTTCATTGCTCCTGAAGAGCTGCTCTCAGCTGGCTGCAGGCCAGCCTAGGAGAAGGAGGAGCTTCGTAGGTGCAGAGCATCTTTAATCAGAAATAGGCTGTATCACTATGCAAAATAGGCTCAAAACTATAACTTAATGCCGAAGAATGTTTGTAAAAAAACTTGTTATTCTATGAATTTTCCCCTGGCAACCCATTTGAGAAGTGAGGAGTCTATAACAGAGATACTTGGCATGGTGTTGGGCGAATAGCAATGCCATTTCTACAACTCAAGGCATTTCCCTCTGAGTTACAGTAACTCTGAGTCAGGAGAGAAACATAGCTGCTTATGGAGTAAATTTGAATAGGGTCAGCTGGAAGTAACATAAGCCTCAATCTCCTGACCAAACTTACTCCCACTTGTTGTATTGTTTTTGAGCTGAAAATGTGTTTAGTTGAGAAAATAAGAATGGAATTGGACAGCAGGTTCAACTTAATGGGATAGCTTCTGTACCAGCTACAGACACATAAAGGAAGGCACCTTCTAAAGTGTCCTTAAATTAAAGGCATTTAATTCCCTACTTGTCCCTACTTAATTAAACATATTATTCATATAATTCCCAGGGCTACTTTCATTTCTAAACACAGAATTACTTACACTGTCTTCAGGCAACTGGATTTGATGCTATTAATTTGCAGGACACAAACAACAGACCATGTCACTGAGCACTAAGAATATTATTAAAGCACGGCAGCAATTAATTTTATTTTTCAAGTTTCCATCAAAAGAGGCAAAAAGACCCCCTATCCTAAGATACTGCATCTTAATTTTCATATCACTATGGAAGAAAGTGAGTCAAAACCTTCTGTGAACATTATTGACTTGTAACTGATATACCTGAAAGGCTTTATTTACTGTTGAGTTTATATCTATTACACGAATATTTGTAGTCTGCAGGACAGATATAAAGCTATCATTTACTTACCACTCTTTAGTTGGTAGTAAGTGTATAAGGTAATTTTTGAAATAATATTTGATAACTACTTGGAGATAGAATAAGAAAGGTAGCAATTTAGCATATACAAGTCTGCACAAGCTGCTACACAAGCAGCTTAAATCAGCTTAGTTTTACTGAGGTGACTAGGAATTTAGACAACATGGAAAAACCAAAGATCTTAAAGACAGGTGGATCTGTGAAACAGAGACCTTTCCACAGGCAAAAATCAGACAAATGAGATTGCTCACAAAGTAGCCTATACTTGCAAGTCTGAGATAATTTGAATTTAAATAAAATGGTAACATATCAGATTACCTCATATAGATTAAGATATCTGTATCATTATAAAAGACAGTAAAATTGGGATTCAGAACCAGGATGCTGTCCCCAACTGCCTAGCATGCAGGATTTTCTATTCGCAGTTTCCAAAAGCTCCTTTAAACACAGACTAAATACAGATTTTCTACTCTAATTAGTTAACTGATTATTAATGGTCTTCAAAATAATCTTAACTATTGTATTTTTAAAAATATTCTTATTTGTTTTCATTATTATTTACTTTTATTAACTGCATATATTATATATTCATGGATTTTTTGTGTCAAATCTAAATTGCTTTTCTATACTTAGTTATAGACTGTTTAACTTTTCAAGTAAATTTACTAATCTTATTTATTCTTTTGAGAATCTGGTCTGTTGGGGTTGATTTGTACTCCCCTGTTTTCTAACTAATGTCTAGTAATATACAGAGAACGGCAGATTTGTGGCCCTATATTAATAAACCTTATTTATAGATAAGTTCTGTTCATAACACCTACCCTAAATCACTCAAAACTAGATCTAAGACTGGGAAGTGCCTTGACCTCTTCCCTTCACCAACAGTCTGGTTTCCAAGACTCTTTAAGTCTTCAGTGTTTAGAGGCCAGAATCAAATAGATATTTTAATTGTGACACAAGAAAGGCATCTCTCTCTAAACAGTGTTATGAACCCCCTACCCATCAGACATTATAATTTATCTTCCTTTCAAATGTCAGCTCCCTTTCATACTGATACATGAAGCACTGAAGCTTCCAAAAGAAGAAAATATTATTGTTATTAGAAATACAGCTTCTGGGCCTAATGTCATTCCCTAGTAGAGAAAACAAGAAAAAGAGCAAAAGAGAGGAAAGGGAGAGGAAGAGGGAGAGGGAGAGGCAGAGGGAGAGGGAGAGGCAGAGGGAGAGGAAGAGGGAGAGAGTAAAAGAAAAAAGACCTACGGCAGATTTTTAAACAGAAAAGGTTAAAATTTGATAAGGTTATTAAGTGCTGAAAAACTTCAGAACTAAAATGAAATGACAAATTCAACTGTGTGAAAGAATATCAGCTCTGCCTTTAACCATGTTTTTCCCTACCTGCTCAGCTAGTGAGTGCCCTTGCTAGGCAGTATATTTGATTAATTAAGGTTATGCCAGAGCACCACCTGTCAAAGGAGCACTCTGCTCTTCTGTTTGGAGAACACCTTATCTTCATGAATACACTGGCTGGAAGAAGTGCCTTGAGTGTGTGCAGGACAGAGATACTAATTCCAGAAATAAGAGCATGCTAGAAACTTGATAGCATAGGTGTCAGGTAACTTGTGGTAATAAAGTGGCTCAAAATGAGGTTTCAGTTGTGTAAGAAGTTGGCATATAAAAATTTGATAACAGTTTCATAGATTTTATGGCCAGAAGGGACTATTCATCTGACATTCTTTAGTTTGATTTGCTGTGTATCACAGCTCTCCCTGCCATGGGACTTATAATTTGTGCTTAGCTAGAGTACATCTTCCAGAAAGGCATTCTGTCTTGGGCTGAGGACACCAAGAAATGGAAAATTCATCTCTTCCCAAGAAAGCTTGTACCAAAGATTAATAATCCCAAGCATTAAAAACAAGTGATGCATATCATCTATTTAAATTTGTCACACAGTATTCCAGCCCATAATCCATGGATTTACATCATACCTTTTGCCAAGTATGTTAAAAAGCCTCTGAGTCCATAATAATCTTCTTGAAGATTCTTGTACACAATAATCAAACTTTCAAACAAAGAGACAAACAAAAAATACCCCACATCTTTACAGATCCAGATGGCTATGTCTCTTGCTCTAAGATATCTTTTTGGATCAGCTTCATAATTTATGATTGCATATTTATAGTTCTTTGAAACTGTGGGTAATAGATCTGTATGTGATATCCTGGTTACATAACTGCAAATAAATCCATACCTATCTGCAAAATTATCTCTTATCCTACAGCCTGTGTTTACACATCAAGGAGCTCATCAACTCTTTCTGCTATTGCATCACACAGGGAACTCTTATGCTGCTGCATGCCCACACTGCATGCATTTCCAGCAGATATTACTTTGGTCTATATCCAGCCTGGATGCTCCACAAAACAAACTAAAGGATGATGAAATGATTGGGAAATTGGTTTTGAAAGCATGCTCCTCATCTGAACTTGGGTATCAACATAGGCACTCTATGAAGCCTAGGTAGTTTCAAAGTCACTACTTTCATGGACAGATTCTCTAAACTTGTAGATACTGGCTGAATAGCTTGTTTTTAAATATATGATCTGTATTTATAACACCTAATAGCAAAATCACATTAACCACCTGCTTCTTTTATTTTTTTCTGTCATTTTTGTCTTTCATGAGTTCTATCATTAATCACTTTATAATTAATTTTTTGATTATTGATGCAAAACAAGCTGAGTACTAATTCTGTCAGGTTCATACTTAAAATATTCCTGAGAATGGAGTACTTGCACTTCAATTCCAACATCTTTTAGACTGAGTGACTGCTAATTAGAAAGGTGTTGCAGTTTGCTCAGTCTGCCTGACTCCATCCAACAAGCTGCTGGAACAGCCTTGAGGGATCTCACATAAGACCAACCTGCTGTGTCAGAGAAGAAGGGGTTACAAGATCATCAGAGAGTTAATTATAACCAACTCAATGTAAGGAAATCCTGAGCTGCCTCAAGACAGAACCATTACATTTCAGCTGGCAATGGACTCTGAGGGTTTTGTAACCAAGGAGAAATGGCAGACTTCTGCTTTGGCCTCCGTTCCTCAGGTGGCCCACATAAAAGGGCAGAGAGGAAGAGTGACAGAAAGGCCCACATAGCTGAGGAACAAATGTTGTAAAAACTGTCTTTACTGTGGAATAAAACTCAGTAAAGTAAAGACCTTATCACCCTTACTTCATATTTGCATTATGAAGGATCTTTAAAGGAATAGATAATTTATTTAGATAAGTAAACACATTTATTCTTTCAAAGAATGCAAGAATGGCTAATGTGTCTTCACATCCTATGAAATACCCGATTTCTACCAGCCACTCCAACCCCTTTGAAAAATAAATGTAGAAGTGCCATGTTCAAATTAATTCTACAGTTATTTATAGGTTTGACCTTAACCTATGAATATCAGGTGTGGAGTGCATTTCCCATGTGCCATGTAGTTAGTTCAGTGTTCCATTCTTTCTGTAAGACTCAACCTGCATGCTTTTCCACTCAGCATCAAAGGGTCTTATGCCACATAACCCACCTGCCAGGCTCTGCTGGCCGGAACAAAGGGCTGTGATCAGCCCTGTGATGAGGACAACTGAAAGGGGCACTAGCCAGGAGGAAATGTGTGCGAACTGCTGCTCAGTAAAAGGGTCTGTGAGAAGGCAGCAGCAGCACAAAACAATGGCAGCCAAAACAGAAGTTCAAAGGAAGGGAGTGCATAAACACAAGTGGTACCAGAATGCTTTTCTACAACACAAGCAGTCGGGGAATCTTTCTAAAAAAGAGCATGGCATAGACTCAAACCCCACCAAAATGACTGGGATCACTGGGTTCTTTCCTGTACTTTCCCAGCATTCAAAAGATATTAACTTATTTTACATATAGTTTTCCATTTTCTCACTAAAACACTTCTGTGTTTCATGGAGCCACCTTGCTAAGATATATTCCTCATCAAAGAGGATTTTTTTAAGGAAGTGGCACTTAGAAAACACAGAAAATAATTTATGCTGACAAAGTGGAGTGGGAGTTTAAAAGCTTTGAAAAAGGCAGTACCTTCTAAAACTGCTTCTCCACTTATCAGCAGGCAAGGAAACAATCTGAAGCTCAGATCAGTTCTTTCTACCGCCTCCGCTGAGGAGGAAAATTAAGAGCTCCAAATATTTCACACTTAGTGCAATAGCATGCACATGGCCTAAAACTAAGGCTGTAATGTAAAATAGCAATTCTTAACTTCTCTTTTCTTATTATTTATTTGCCAGCTTCTATCTGACCATTGTGACAATGGACTATCAAAACACATTGGTCAAATTGTCTGTCAGAGGTGGGCTATAAAAATCAGCTGTCAAGGTAAGTGCTTATATTTAGAATTGATCCCCAAAATATACATATTTGGTATGGCCATATTTGTCCATAATTTCATTTTGTTTAAAATTAAACTTAGTTAAATTGTTTACAAATGTAGTCTGAAAGCAGGTACGAGTATTTCCAATAAACTGTACTGAAAGCAAGCACACATAGTTCTTGTTTTCACAGCCTGCTGTTTAACAGGGGATGTGGATCTCAAACATTGTCCTTTTTTCCTCCCTCCTCTTTGATACTTTTGTTTCACATCTTCATGGTGTCTGTAGCTTGTGAATTATTGCCTTTCCTTTATTTAAAATAATAAAGTTGGTTTATCAGGTAAAAGCAGATGCTAAAACTAGATTCTCTAATTATCACATAAAATGGATGCATACATATGTATGACTTTATCAGGTAATAACAGGTAGTGAATATTTATCCCCCCAGCCACAATGGCTACACATTACAAATTTATGACTGCACAGTATCTACTGTGCAGCTTCCTTCCAGCAGTCTCAAATGGACAAATCTCACTTCTCTCTCCTGGGTCCGTGATGTTTTTTGGAAATTTTTTTGTTGTACTATCTTCAGGTTGTATAACCACAACTGATCATGCTATTCTAGTGCCCTCAAAAAGTACATATGTATCAATACCCACCAAATTTCAGGTTTTGCTGCTGTCAGGAGGTTAATAAACACAAAAATTAAAGGTATTAAACAGACAAGTGATGCTTCCAAATCAAATGGAGACATTTTCCAGGTCACCTTGAGATACAGCACTTCAAGCATCTCATAAATTTCTCATGCTGATAGCCTGAGATGAAATCCCTATAGCACACTACCCAAATCTTTCTGTCCTTGGATAAGTATAGGATTATTTATGTTTCAGTGAACATAAAAATAGCTTTGTGCCTCCTTACTGAAAGGAGAAACTTCATAATATGAAGCTATGTAATCAGCCAATCTGGTCACTACCTAAAGAACTGAAAGTATGGTATGCACATACTTTCACACTTTATCATAATCACAAAGTACAGCACACCTATAATACAGAACAGTTCAACTTTCTTGTTCTTATACAGCACACTGTCCTTGCCAGCACACTACATGTATGAGATTACTGAAAAATCTGATAACAAAACTCCAAGTCAGAAAATTGCTCAAGTAGGAGATTGATGGGGCAAAGAAGACAGAAAGCATTTAAGTGACGTATCTGATATTGCTATCCTGCCCTCAACATCTCCAGCCTGACTGCCTTTCAATCCAAACTAAGACAAAGGATCTTCTAACCATTTCAGCCCTGTATCACAGCTGGATAAGTTGTTCTGACTTTAGTGACTCTAATAAATCCTAGTTTCCTATAGTACCCTTTGATCCTTCATTTCTAACCTTCATCTTCCTTTCTCCATCCCTCTACCTCCTTGTGTCACTTCAATGAGGAATAACCAGCATATTCTGCAGCCAAGGGCTGCAAATCTGCTACTTGAGTAGTCAACACATCTGTTCTATTGGCCAGCTGGCTACCACCAAACAGCATATAACAGTTGAATTGTGTATGTCTTCCTTTTGTGTCAATGTTTCTGTTTCCATTTGTTACCAGTAGCTTCAGTTTAACCAAGCCCGTATTCAGACTGAAATTCTTTTGAAAGTGAAATTGTCTGTGTTTCTGCTTTGATATTTCATCTGCAGGGCTCTACCTGAAGATACAGGAACTGGGCTGTGGGGTCCCCAAAACACATAGTACAAAACAAAGGAAGACAAACCCTACATTGAAGGTTGGACTAGGTGATCTTTAAGGTCCCTTTCAACTCAAAACATTCTATGATTCTACATTTGTTAAACTGTTCAGCCACAGTTTTAATGTATCCTTTTGACTGAATAGTTTCACATCTGTAAAATGGAAAAATATATCCTTTACTTCACAAAATGTTATACAAATAAATTCAATTTTTTGTGAAAAAGATAGGTGGCAGAAAAAGTAAGAAATTCCCTCTTCTGTCTTCAAAATGTAGCTTGAACAATGCTTAATAAATCAAGAAAATATGAAATGAGAAGCTGATCATTAAATGATTGCCACGTGTTTGTGTTGCTGTAAGGTAGAAGGCTTTGGAAAAATAATATATGAGCAAATAATTAAAGATTAAACTATGTTAGCATAAAGTATTTATTTCCTGTTCCTAATGAAAATATTTTCCACATCATTTCGATGAAGGCTGGCAATATCTAAAAACAGGCAAGCAAAACTGGCAGGCAATAAATAGCCTCAGCCACCAGAGGGAAACAAAGGGAAGTCATTAGCACTTGCAGCCACCTTTACAATATTTTTAATGCATTCATGCTCACTTGGCACTCTGGACCATGAGCTGTCTTTCCCATTGCTAAGAAAAGGTGAGTCATACTGAGAGTGAAAAACTCACTCAGAATCAAAGATGAACAAAACTTTCTATCTCTACACTGTAATTGCAAAAATAAAGCCCTCAATTAACTAAAAATACATAAAAGCTTTCACAGAGTCTTCTTTGCACAGTATCCATTCCTTTAAAGCACCACATTTTTTTCTCTAGAACTGTATACAAGTGAGCAAAAAATGTTATCTCAGTTTTAAAGTTCCTAAGAATATCTAGGAATGTGCTCAAAATATAACCATATAGTCAGTCATTTCTCTGCCTCAGAGGTTTCAGTTATTCTCCTTCAGTCTAGAAGAGAGTATTTCAGATTTTCTAAATCAGGATTTTTCAATAGTGAATCAGAATTTTCCCTTCAGAAAATTAAAAGGGCATTCTGGTCCAAAGAGTGTTTGTTGATTCTCACCTGTTATCCTAATTTCTCTGTTCAAAATCCATTTCTTATGTTATGTTACAATACGGAAATCCTTGTTTTCCTTCAAGAATGTAACGTCTTAGCTTTTGGAATATTCTCAAAGTGATTATGTGTGCATAATCAATTGCGATGAGTGACATTATCAGTCCTATAGAAATCATCAGTCCTACATTACTTCCAGCTCCTCACTGGGATGAACAAGGCATTTTTTTGAATTGAACAAGGCAACCCTGTAAATGAACTGAACATCCTTCTGCAGTCTACCTTCTTCAAAATGTCAAACCATCTGCCTTTCCTCGATTTTTTAATTGTATTTAGCAAAGTGAGAAAATTTTGCAGTGCGTTAGATATCTTGAAAATGCGATTACAGTAGACTTTTTAATTATTCAGGACACAAGTGCTCTTGAAGGTAGGTATAGAGAAAGAGGTATTCCAACTGAGAACTATTCCGTGAAATGACATTATTATAAAACTGGAGAAAAAAATGGCAAGCCCTGTTGTTTTCATATTTACACAATGGGTATTGATGGTTTTCCTGTTTATTAAATCTGATCGAAATGTCTCATCTCCCCTTTTTGGCTTTAATGGAGAATAGACAAATGATAAAAAACATGACTGTCTCACCACCAGATACATGCGGTTCTTTTTGGTTTCACACTGCTATTCCTATCCCATAATACAAAACAGGGTGCAGGTAAAGAGAGAAAAGTTTATTCATATTTGAATAATAGAACTTCAAAGCAAAATTGAGAGATTGATCTTTTGCTGCTGAATGTCAAAGTTACTTGCACAAATCAAAGCTGATACATAAATGTCATCTTCATAATATGACAGTAATAGACAAACAAATATAATAAATTAAACTAGCATTGTCTTATTATCAGTCAGTAACAACAGTCTTTTTGCTTAAGGTAGTATAGCACTGCTCTAAAAATGTATTCAGTGTAAAAGGGGATGAGACTTGTTTCAGTCTATGGGTGCTCAATCTTTTCTTGGAAAGACAATTTGTGGAGCTTACTGTTTTCTTTTTATGCATAATAACCTGCTATCAGAGCATGCAGAAAGTTAGAGACTTGCATCCAACTCTCATCTCAGCCTTAAATCTACAGATGCAGGAAAAATATCTTATAACTACAAGAGGAATCCTCCCCAAAGCTGAATACCAGTTTTGTGTCTCTCTTCAGAGACACGGAAAATAAGACAGATTTTACCCTCTACCCATCAGGGCATGTTCTGAGGAGTATACTCTGTTCCACAGACTGCACATTTTTCAATAGGGAGTCAGAATACATAATGATATGACAGCTAGGATGACAGCTAGGAAGAGCTTTGTGATCTGCACACCCTGTCCTGATACTGTTATTGAGAACTTTGTAACACATAAAACTGTAACATCCTGTCAGATGCCTTTTAAAATGATGCAGTAACAATTTTCTTATTCATATACATAACCCAGTGTTTTTATTATTAATGGTCACGTTAAAATGCTAATAACTAAAACTTAGTAATGAAATATTCATGTTGGTACATGAAGATATCATTAAAACCAATCCACTTATAATATGTCATATAATTTGTGGCTTTGTACTTTGCACCAGCTCTCGGCAGAGTAATTAAAGAACAATCAAGTATTTCTTACTAATTAACATTGTTAGTATGTCTGTATGTTATGTAAAATGTGATCATGACTTGAGAACTTTCAGCATTTGTGATGACTTGTGTGTTTTCTCTCTCCTGGAAGGAATTTAATAAAGAAACATCTGGAAGTGGGAGTATCGTTATATTTAGTGGAAAACAAAGAAGGAAAATGAATGGAACAAGAGGTTAGAAATCAGGAGGCATTAATTTATCTTCCTATATATGCCCCATTGAGTGACTCCATGCTACCAAATTGAAATGATGATTTTGAACACCGATGCAAAATTTTTCATTCAAGTTTGAAATTATGAACTCTGAACATCTGTATTTACTTCTCAGCTCCAGTATGTTTATGGCAATAGCCTGGCTTTTCATGTCTTTTTAACTCAATTTGGATTGAAACCCCAGAGAGTTGTTAATATGGTTTAAGTACCTTTAATCAAGATATTTGAGATCTTTCCAGTATAAGAAATTTTTTTTCTATACAGTTAAGATATGGGCAGCAACAATCCTTTGATGGAAACATGAAGTTTGGGCAAACTTTTGCTAAGTCACAAGCAGGCTTCCATCAGAGACTATTTTAAATTTTTATCATCCTGCCATGCACTATCCAGGTTCCCATATTGGATCTGTTATTTAAAAATAGTTTAAGGAGGCAGATTATTCCATTCTTGGCAATTCGCAGGCTTTCAAGTTGCTTCCTTCTGAAAAGGGGCAGGTCAAAGGAAGCAAATAGCATTTGGGATCCCAAGACTACCAGCACTTTAAAGACTTTCTGTGCAGTCTGGCTGTCTGACATAGCGAAATCTATGTCCTGAGTGTTTCACCTCTAAGCAGAAATTGTCTTTCAGCTTTACAGAACCTGACTAACATAAGTATTTGAGGTTTGCCACACCCTCAAGAGGAGAGCCCCAAACCAGAAACTCCCTGAACAAAAGAAGTAAGCAAGCTATTCAGGAAGAGAATAGAGAGAGCTTGAGATACCAAACAGCTAAACTTAAGCAGATTATCAGATTGTTATCTTCATTTTCTTCACAGGCAAGTACTTTAATTACTTTTTCATGCAGATCTCTCCTATAAGTAGCCCATATTGAAGAGTCCCTATTCCAAAGTCTACCTGTCATGTTCCAGACGCTATGCTCTGGGCATGTGAACCATAACTAGATTGCTCAAAGTATGTATCTATGTTTAGGAGGAACAGGCCTGGCTCCAAGAAAAAGGATAACCGAGGGCACCTTTGTGGCAATGTAGAAGTTTGTGCTGAACTATGTCAGATAGATCAAAAAATATAATTTTAAAAAATGGTCAAGAAACAAGCCAAGAAAGTTAAGCATGACAACACATAGACTGAGCGTGAAGGGACAGTAGTCTTTTAAATGCCCACCTGTTGGCAAACTGTCTTTCCTTCAGGAATGAATGAGTGTGAAAAATGTCACCAGCAGATTCTCATAGAATCATAGAATTGTTTACGTTGGAAAAGATCTTTGAGATCATCAAGTCCAGATGTTAACCTAGCCCTGCCAAGTTCACTCAACCATGTCCCTAAGTGCCACATCTACACTTTTATTTTTAACTATCACCAGGGATTTGTATTCAACCTTATGTTCTGACACCTTTTATTTCAGTTTCCAGTGCAAAAAAAAGTATAAACAATGTTCTTTCCTGACATCAACAGAGGATGAATGCTGCCATGTGAGAAAGAAGAAATCAGAAACTCATGATCCCTCTTCCCTACAGTGCCTGAAAACTAAAATGACACTATGCATCTCACCTAGAGAAACAAACAGTATCTCCATGTCAGTGTCACCAGACATTTTTGGGAGCTAGTGGATCTCAGAGCTTTTTTTTTAAAAAAACCTAAACAACAACAAAAAACCCCACAACACAACAAAACAAAACCAAACAACAAATAAACAAACCAAAACTTGTGTGCAAGTGGTGAAACTCAACATATAAATTGCAACACTTTGGGCTTGACTGTACCACATAGACAACAGAGGTCCATAATTTTAAAGGCAGTGCATTGTGTCAGCATGAATAATACAATAAGTCTCAAAACAATTAGCAATTTGCCATTATCAAGGCAGCTTTATTTTCTAAATTATCTTCTTCTATTATATTTAGCTATGAGAAAAGGTTTCATGCTCTTCTTCGCACATTCTCTCCTGTGGTTTGCATTATTATTTTCTAAATGTACAATGCTTTATTTACTCTCTTTCATAGCCCAGAAGTCTTTTTGCAGTTTCTCCTTTAAATGTACTTCGCAGATGAGCCATTAGGTTAGATCTATGTTTTTTTTCCTGACAATTAATTGTACTACATTTGAAGATAAACATCTCTTTTTCCATGTTTAAATTGTGTTCTTTACCACAGTCACCAAGAGCTGTAAAACCAGATAATCAAACATTCCTCCACTAGGGTTACAGTTTTGCTTTGCTCATATTTTGGATTGCACATGCAACCTAATTCAGGTAACTGTGGGAGTTATAACAGTAATTATATCTTTCTGACAACTACTAGCCTCTGAAATCATGTTACAGAAGCATATATATATATAGATATAGAAAATGTAGTGCATTTCCTGAAGCAACATTCTAGAATTTGTAGTATCCAAATTAAACCCAAGGAACATTTTAGGGTTTTAGTGCACAGAATTTTTGTTTGCCCCTTTTTTAAAGGATAATATCTAGTATTCTTCCCTTAAGATGATGAACAATCAACAAGCTAAATGTCAAATGGGTGTTACAGCAGTATCAGAACAAGTTCTGCTAAAATTACTGTGTGACAGTAGTCATAAATTAACTCTCAAAGTGGCAGGTAGGTCTCAATGTGGGACCTACTGCCAGTTCACCAAACTCAGAAGTGTTTCTTAGAGAGTAGTGTTGAGAAGAACTGCACTGCACTTCCAGATCCAGAAAGCCTAAAACACCAAATCTCTACAATGAGAAAAAGAAAAAAGACTATATGGCAAGTGGAGGTGGTGTAACTTGGAAACTCTTGAGTATCTTCAGTCCAGCATGTCTTGACTGCCGGGTACTTTCATACATACTTCATAACAAATAGTTGTTCTCATACTGCGGTCTCTTATTTCACAATGTTGAGTATCTGAAACTTTTGCTTAGAGAGTTAGAGGACTGTCAGAGAGATTCATGGTTTATTGCACTGCTACTATGCACATTTGCTGAGGGCCTTGCAAAAGTGCTGGAAATTGGAGCTGAAGAAGGTCAGGGTTTTATTTTTGTAGGATTAGTTTTTCCACCCAGGATTTAGGCAGATAGGACCAAATTTGCATGGCTTTCAAAACTTTGATTATGTCAAAATAAATACCTAGTATAAAAATTTTTGAAATTACTGAATTTTTGTTAATTTTAAACCAAACTAAGAATACAAGAAAACAGTAGGATGCAATGTGGAAAGCTACTGACGTTATTTTGGAGAAGAATGATAGTATCACAGAATCACAGAATCACAGAAC
>NW_010170079.1:8722-9497 GCF_000695765.1 Mesitornis unicolor | reverse complement strand
TGAAAAGTAAAATCACTAAATAGAAAAAAATCGTTCTATTTAACTCAAACCAGGACAAATCCAAATCTAAGCCCAACTGTTTACAGTAGTATTAGATTGTCAACAAATTTATTAAAATATTACAGAAGTTTTATTAAGTTTATATTTTAACCTACCACATAATTTAAGAAAAATAATTATACATATTACAAGAAATGCCTCACCTTGTTTCACTTGGAAATTACCTGGACAACTTTCTGCCTTTGTTACTGTCATATGCATATGCTCACACTAGTGTAAACACCAGTACCCATAGTTTCTGTGCAGAAACATACTGTATGTGTATGAATATTGTATTAAAAGGAAATAAAAATCAAATATTGGACTAAGTTCTTTGGCTTGGCTAGAAAAGAAATAAAATGTAAGCTAAACTATCCTTGAAGCCTACAATTACAATAAAAGGCACAATGAAAGTCAAGCTACAATTATTAAAACAAGCTTCTGAAAAATCTTGTATGCATCCTTTAATATTTATAAGTATTTTATGAATAGGTGATGATATATAAATTTTGCAAAGCAACTAAATCCACCACTCAAAATAACAGTTCTTTTTCTACCCTTAAAAAAAATTGCTTTGATACCAAACAAGCTGTGATTTTTTTAACTTCAGAATTACTCTTCCATCACTTCATGATATTTAATTTATCTTAATAAACTTTTCAACTATCACTGATGGATATTCATTTGTTGCCAAAAGCCTATGCTTTAATTTTATCAGACAGAAATGTGATTCAGT
>NW_010170079.1:0-8691 GCF_000695765.1 Mesitornis unicolor | reverse complement strand
CTTTCCCAAAGTTTGAGCTAGCTATTATAATGATAACAAAGGAAGAATTGAGTGGAATTTTGTCTTCCAGCATGGCATTTTCATGTCAGGTGTATACAGCCCAAATTAATTTGTGTTAGGGAAGTTATACATTCTCAATATGACATTATAATTCACATTACCTTTTCTGTCTTATAGGAGTATTTTTGATGAAGTTCTTTATCTATACCTATAACCAAGTTTGCAGACCAAGAATAGGTCCCTGTCACAAACCATTCTACCTAGAAGAGATTTTGTCCTAAACCAATCCAGTTTTACCTGTGCTGCAAATTTAAAAGCAAACAAAAGCCAAGAACAACCCAAAAAACCCCAGCAAAACAAAGAACCAAACCTAAAGCACTCAGTTATCATAAAATTCTGCCCCCTCCCCATGTAACCTATATTCTTATTTTTCCTGCCCACTACATATCTTTAATTCCAGTAATGAGAATTCCTCCCCATGGTTTTGTTTGCCACTTTGATAGCATTTTTAATATTTTGCATCAGCAATTCTTGTCTCTCCAAACTTCCCATATGGGCATTCAACTCTTTTGGTTCTTTTCTGCTGACTTCATCCTTGCTTAGGCGACCCTTTCTCTAACTGCACTGCATTTCTGAATACTGCTTTCCAAGGCATTTATATAAGCAGGCTCTTCCTCACCTTCATCTGATTCTGTCTCATTCACCTTGGCTTCCTTTGTCCATGTTTTAACACCAGATAGGCACATGCTTAACACTTCTGAGCTTCATCTGCAAGGAGCCAATGCCACCTTGTAGCAATCTGGCATAGACTTTGAATGAGGAGGGTGTACACTTTCCAAAATTTTTCATTCATTGTAGCTTATCCATAGCTTAACCAACTCTAGGGTCAGTGGAACATCTCCTGATTGCAATATTGAAGTGACTATCCTGTAAGGTGGAAGGGCTGTGGGATAAGTGACTGTTATGAAAGCATTGCCTTATGATGGCTACAGACTGCAAGTGGAACTGTGACTCTATGGGGTAACCACGTTTACATGTGAAACTGTGGAGCAGGGGTTCTTAAAAAACTTCACCGGATCTGTACTCTTAGTTTCCCTACTCTATGGGGTAACCACGTTTACATGTGAAAGGGGCAGGGGTTCTTAAAAAACTTCACCAGATCTGTACTCTTAGTTTCCCCTGAATCATTTATGTTTCTTTGAATGTCTTGCTACTAAAATAATCATTTTTTGAGAAGTTAATATTTTCTAATTTTTCTCAGAGAATTAATGTTTAAATGTTACTTTATGTTATTGTCTATAAAGCATATAAAATTTTATCTAGGAAAAAGCCCCCAACAAATACAGTTATGTCTACTTCGTAATGAAATGGCATAGTTGAGGTTGAAACAGTTTTGGACCTCTCTATTTTTGTCAGAAACTTTAAGAGATGGGAGTAGTTTAATTTTTGACACATATACTGAACTGAGTGAAGATATTTATTCTGGTTTATTTATTGATCTGGAGAAAAAAAATAAAAATAAAAAACAAACACAAAACAAAACACTTAGAATTTAATTGACAGCAAATGTATTTATCAATAAGAAAGAGCAGAACCTGCTAGGGATATTGCTATACCATAAAATTAATGTGTGGTCAGCTTCTTCAGTGCTAAAATTAATAGAGACTAAATAAACAGCTTTACAGTATTTAAAATGTACCTTGACTGCCAAGGCTTAGCTGCTGATTAAATCTATTGCTGAGACAGCCTTGTCCTGTATGTGTATATACTATGCTAATTATAAAATAACAACCTGGATTTTCAAGGGAACCTCAATGTGACTTTTTAACTGTGATCACAGTTTAAAGTAGGTAAATATCATTGACATGAATAAAGTGGATATCTACACTGCTAATTAGAGACATTGCTGGTCAGCGTCTGGCCCCAGATGAAGAGTCAGGGGACCTGTGCTCTCTTTGGGCCTCTTCTACTGACCTGAAGTTTGACCTCAGCTATTTCACTCCAGTGTTTCTACTTTTCTTCCACGCTTTTTTGGACTGTCAGTACTTTAAAGTACAGAGCTAAACGGTGTTGATGATAACCTTAAATTTTGAGAAACGCTGATTTTATCATTTCTATTAAAGCTGGTTAGAAATGTTTTGATAGAATAGGTTTTATTCAAAAGAATCTGGTCAGAATAATTTCAATCAAAATTGGCTGTATACAATAAAAGTAAACAATTGGTCTGATTTTGACCAAAGCTAAATGAAAAATACAAAATCCCAGGAAACTGGAAACTCTGTTTCCCAAATGCACTTATTCCTGATGGGTCATCTCTAGATATGGGACATACTTGGCAGAAAGACTCATAGATCCATTTAAGCTCTGTGTAAGCTGGGTCTGCTGTAGAAATTATGGACAAATCAGTCTCAGTACAAATCAAGTACATTCAGTCGGCTAACCAAAAATTAAAAAAAAAAAAAGGAAAAAAAGAAGAGGCATCCATAATCAGGTCATGTTAAAAAAAATATTGGCTTATTTCAGTAGTCAGGTTTAGGAGGTGTGGCATCCTGTCAGTAAATATATGATAATGAAATAATGGCATTATAAGGAAGAGTGACCATACCCTTGCCATACTTCTGTCAATAGATTTATACCAATTTATAGCTCCTGATGGTTGATCTTGGCGTTTTAATCTAGCCATTGTCAATTCCAGTTCTATTTTTATTAATCATACCAGTGATGTCTGAATAAGTAACTCCAGATAAATTTGATTTAGAAGGCTCGTATTAAAGAATAAAGTGTACAAGTACAAACAGATGAACAGAAAGATATATATTGGTTCTTCTTAGGTAATACGTGTTGCTGCATACGCCTTCAAGGTATCTGTTGGGCAATTTAGCTGTGTTTTCTGGCAGCTGTCATGAGTATCATCCATCAGAACAAGAGTCCTGGCCGACAACTCTTTCCTGAGATGCTAAAGGGACGTGGATTTTAATTCTGGGTGGTTTTATATGACAGACAGTGTGACAGATGAATGCCAGAAAAGCCTGGGACCATGATAGAATTTGTGCAATTTCAAGTAAATAATTGGACAATTTTTCATGTAAAAGCAACAGCTGGACCGTTGCTGTAGCTTGTACACAGAATTGTTCCCAAGTTGAGTGTCCTGTTTTACCACCTCTGTTCAAGCAAATATCACTGTTGGCATTGAGAGAGAATTCGGGGATTGCAAACACTGGATGTCTGTGCAGACCCCTGAGATCTGAGATTTGTTAGAGAGTCTTCTCTCTTTGCTTCCTTTTGGCCTCTTTTTTTATTACATACAATGTGGATAATATATGGAAGAAAGCATACTTACATCATCAAAAAGCATGATGTAAAGATGAAAGGGAAGGGAAAAAACCAATTACTTGTCTGTAAACACACCTGTATTTTTCTGGAAGGAGAAGGGAGTGAATCACTGTGGGAGAGCTGACAGCATCTGCCCCTGACACAGGTATCCTCCCCTACGCCAAATGCTGAGGTCCTTCATCTTCCTTTAGCTGTCTGACATTTTCCCCCCTCTGCTAGATATTGTATGTTCTGTCCTCCCACTCAGCTCTTTGGCTGTCAGGTTCAAAATCAAACAGGTTTACTCAGGAATCTAATAAATAGGTCTTTGTTAACACAATTTACTTTGACTTGATTACAATAAACTCTAAAGTCCAAAGCAGATTAGGAAGCATCCGCATGGGCAACTTGATAGGTTGGAGGAAGCAATGGGGATGACATATAACTGCAAGGGCATTTTTATTTGCATCAACAGTAAAAGAAATAAACCAAATCAAAACAAACAAACAAAAAGATACAGTGCTTCAACAACTTCTCACAGGCTCCATTTAAAACTAGTGATGTTGATGCTATTGCTGACTATGCCCTCTGTGTGCCCA
Source organism: Mesitornis unicolor (assembly GCF_000695765.1). Classification (NCBI taxonomy): domain Eukaryota; kingdom Metazoa; phylum Chordata; class Aves; order Mesitornithiformes; family Mesitornithidae; genus Mesitornis; species Mesitornis unicolor. Next base: position 4,780 of record NW_010170079.1, on the reverse strand, counting down.
TTAGGAAGGTGGCTATTTGCATAGCTAAAAAATGTTTCAGCTGAATGGGGCAGACATAGGTTGCACTTTCACCCAGAAAGAAGGGATTTTAATGCACCTGAAGATTCTCTGCAAGTGAATTTTACATGTCCAAAAAAGAAATAATTGAAGCCATCACTAGTCTGGTATTAACTGGAGTACAGCACAGGTAGCCTCAGGCTCTGATTTCTATTCTTAGAGTTTAAAACTAGAAAATTGCTGAGCTTCAGACTGCACCATTTCCTAAAGATTTCCGCTGTTCCAGCATGAGACATTTTGGGGATTACTGGTGGACTTTGCCAGCAAAGGCAGTAGGGGGGGACGCTCCTCTAACACTCCGAAATCCAAGAAGTCTACATGGTTCTGCCACATGCTGATTTTGTTTGAAGTCTTTGCAAGAAGTTGTTACATTTCCCTGCTGAAAATGTGTGAGAATGTTTTCCCCACCGCTACAAGTCTTTGATAAGATATCAAGATAGGAAAGTTACACTTTATGGCACTATATTAAACATGCAGCTTTTGTTTAGTTTAATCTCCTCTCCAAGAAGTGTTGGGTATCTAAAGATGCTTTGAGTAAAAGGAAATATTTTGCCTTGAAAATGAAAAACAGTTCTAAAAAATAATGAGAAGAAAAGACTAGAATGCTTAGTGATTTCAGCTCTCCAATTTAAGGACTAATTTTTAGAAATGCTGATTATTCGTACTGAAAAAACAGATAACCAAACACAGCTAACATTTTTGAAAGTCTTAGCCTACTGTATAAATTTAATTATGTCCTTATGAGTGTTAGATGCAGAGTTTATCATGTTTTTGCATTTAACATAGCAAACAATTGGAATCTCCCTGAAAGCATTGTCTTGGATCTCTCTTGAACTGAATTTAAATTAATGAAGCTCTTATAAGAAGAGCTGTAACAGAAATTGGATAAACCAAAATGAAAGACATTTTTTAATTAGTCAGGATGTTTGAGTCTTCCTTTGAAATCATCTATAATTTAATTTTAAAAATCAATATGTGTTTAAAATACACATTGTGCTAATTTATTTCATGCAAAAAAATGTTGCAACATATTCTGAATTATCATAAGTAAGTAAAAACTGAAATCTGTCAGATTAGAAATTGCATTTTCTGATTTTCATCCTGAATTAAAATGGTAAAATAGCAGGAAAGAAATTATTTCCATAGGACAGAAAATTACATTTCAGATATCTACAACCTGTAGGTCTGCACGAATGAAGCTGCCTCCATTTATAGCAGTGATAAAAAGGATGGATATTTAGGTTGTTTTTTTCCAGTTTGTATGCAGAGACCCTGACCTGTAAGAAGCCTTCTGAGATGGGGTAACAGATGGAAGGGAAACAGCCTGGTCAATGTGTTTAGGATGGTTGTTGCAGAGGGAAGGAAATAGTTTCTCTCTAGTGAGTGTGTCCAGCATGAAGATGTTGGGGGATGCGAGAGCAGGAGGAAAGAGCAGGACCGGGAGCTCGAGCCTTAGGGTGGCAGGAGAAGGGGGCCTTTGCTATGGGTGTCTATCACTATACAAACCAGGAAGTTGCAGAACTAGAACATAATACTGGAGGGACTAACTCACCCTTCAAGGACAAAATCAAGAGAGGAGTGTTTTTCAAACCTTTTAAATACATTTTTCTACCACATTTCCTATTTAAAATGATGCCTTGTTCTAGTTTATTACTTTTAGTGTTTTGATAAATGTGTTTTGATATCCTTTGGCACATTTGCTTAAAAAAAGGAAAAAAAATGTGCGAACAGTTGGTGGTTGAGCAGGTGGCCAGGGCTACTCTGCTAAACTGTTTTTCCTGAGATGCACTGAGTCCTCATCCTTGTCACCTCTCCGAGACATCACAGCAAATCATACAAGCACCAAACAATATTGAAGTGACCTGAGCTAAAAAGTAACAATGACAATCAAACTCCTAATCTAAACTTTGCGCTTCCCAAACTCAGTACTTGGAAGATTTTCTATATGAAGTTGTTCAGTACCTTCAATCCTTCTTCCTCACCCCCAAGTCTCCTTCCTTTTTTTCTCTCCTGCTTTCTCTCTTTCTCAAACACTATCTATACTATACATGGTGTGTTCCCGTTCTTGTCCACAGAGTGTCTTAAGGCTGCAGTGACAGCACTCTTTGAAACAACTCTAAAGTCCTCGCTCTGGGATACTATGAATCCATTATGAACAACTCTATAAAGTGTGAACATAGAACCTCAGAAGGAAAGGTGTCTTGCTCAAGAAACTGCCTCACCTTAGAGAAAATCCTAAATACATGTTATGGTTTAAGGGTTACCAGCCTGAAAGGGAAGGACAGGTGGTGTCTGTAGGACCCTGGGGGGTCAGAGGTCGGTACTGTTCCCTCCCCTTTCTGGCCACAGTCTATAAAAAACCGAGGCCTGAGGTTTTCGAGGGCTTCTCCTGGTTTCCTGGGCTGCTTCCTGTCGCATCTCAGGACGGCTGGGGCTAGCTCCACGTGCTCGGCAGCATTCACCACCATCTGCTCCCAGCACCACTGCGGTCTCTGGTGACGAGTCACAGCGGTCACAGCAGCCATGAGGCACTGCTCGGACACTGCCACTCGGGACTGCTGGGATTGGGTTTTGTATATGGTTAAATATCCTTTGTCCCTTATTAATTCCCTTTTCCTTTCCCCTGTTGTTTTTTTCATTAAACTTGTTAAAGTCTTAACTTCCAACCTTGTGTGAAGCATCTTTTTCTCTATTCCCTTTTTTTTTAATCCTCTCCTGGGAGGGTATGGGACAATAGAGAGAAAATCCTGCTCCCTGGGCTTGCCCTGAGCCTGAAATGGAGAAAATACATGATTAGTCTTGGTAGCGATTGTACCAATGTTCTTTCTGTACCTTTGGAAATGGAGAAAGGAAAAATTAAAATAAAAATTTTTTGAAAGATAGGGCTCTTATGTGGAGGCCAGCTAATCTACGTGATGTATCTTAGCCTAAAAAGAATGTGCAAAGAAAGCAAGGAACTGATAAACAAAAAAACCTTTCTTAAGATTGTGCATTTCTGGTTCAGTAGTGTAGAGGTATACAGTTACAAGTGAGTATTTATGAGAGATCTGTTAAGATAATTTAGTTTAGAAAACTACCTCCCTAACCTATGCTTTAGGCTGGATCTGTGATCTATCCTAGCTTTATCTAGCTCTTCAGTACTTTTTAAATAATTGTTTAGGATTACTAGAACTTTACAAGTATTTAAAAGACTAATTCATGTGCCAAGCTTCCCAACCATGCAGTACCCTATATAGGAGCAACGCTGCTAGCACCTTCAGTGTGCAGAGGAGTATCACAGAGCTGTACAAACCCTCTTTTAATTTCTGCTGGGGATATGACAGAAGTGGGAGGTTTCCATTTGATAGAAGAGAGGTCAGCAATGTGTTAGGTTTGTTACTTTAAATCTCTTTCAGTACTGTTGTCAGAAATACAGTATGTGCCAGAAGGTTTGAAATAACTGAGCAAATGGGCAAGCACCAAAGGGTCCACACTCAAGAGCAGCCTACAGCCATCCCATTTAGTGTGAACTTTGTTAGATGATGCTGAGTCGCTTCCTGCCAGAGCAGTAAATGGCCACCGGGAGATTGATGTCTGTTTCCAACAAAATGACAGACTTAGCAGCAGCAGCCGTGAAGTCTCCGCATTCCAACGAAACAATATCTTCTTCCTAAATTTATAAACTGAATGATACCTTCTAGATAATATTTTCCTGTGAAACTTGGGTTTTTGCAGCATTGTCACTCAGCTACAGGAACAGAAAGAAACAGATGTTTGAGAATTGTCATTAAGTGTTAATATTTTAAAAATATTTTTATGGCTGAATGGCTCAGAACGCAAACTGAGTCACCTGCAACATTGAACGTTGCTCTGCCATGCTCTTATGAACCTTTTGACACTGATGTACCCAGAAGGGCAGTTTTCATGTTATCATCCATGACTTTTTCAGATCACACATCATTGTACTGCTCACTATAAGTAAAACCAGACAAAGCACAGTCACCAAAAAATTCAAATGACTATTATAAAAAATGAAAGTCAGTTAATGAAATGTAACATTAAATAAACACGGTTCTTTTCTGGTCATAAAAAGGGTGCAAATAATAACTTCATATACTTCAGAGTTTTAGGGAGCAGGACTTGTTTTCAAAGATGATTTGTTCTTTGTCTAAATAGATTCTAACATACAGCCACAAATTTGCTGAAGTTCAGGTTACCGACAGCTTCAGAACCACTCGGAAAGGAGTAATTCAGTGGCATTCAGGTTGGATAGCTCAGTTAATACCAAGGTCATATTCATAACATGAGGTATAGTATTTCTTTTGGCTTTTCATTCCTTTCTTCTGAAAGAAGGCTTAAGTTTCTTAGAGAAAGGAAAACACCTTATCAGTTCTTTTCATAGCACTAAGTAGCTTGTTGTTTTCTTTTTGTTCTCAGATGTTGACCATTTTCACTTTCTTGTGCATAAGCAGTGCCACCTTTTTGTTTTCAGTAGTGAAAGGCAGGAGGTGGAAACTCAGCCGAAGTGGCAGGACAGCACTGGCACCCAGTGGCTCAGGATCCTCTTGGCTCAGCATCCCTCCTTACCTGCTTTGCTAAGATAAATTCAATGGCCATCCACCTTTGTAATTTAAATACCACAGGTGCTTTCAACCAGGTCCATAAGTATATTTCTGCAGGAATGAGGTCACCACAGGAAAGTGATTTTCAGTAGGAAAAAAAAATTATATATATATATTTTTTT
>NW_010170078.1:379-2452 GCF_000695765.1 Mesitornis unicolor | reverse complement strand
TGTGGTTGCTATCTCTGGTAGAAACTGAATTATTGGTTAACAAAATAGAAGTGTGGTATTAGATGTAGATTCGGTTAGGTATGTTACATTACAAAATGGAGCCGCAATAGATTTTCTGTTACTGGCCCAAGAGCATGGATGTGAGGATTTTGAAGGAATGTGTTGTGTGAATTTATCGGATCATTCTGAATCAATGCACAAAAGTATCCAGCTTTTGAAAGATGGAGTGAAAGAATTACAAGTAGATGATAGATGGGATTGGCTGGCTAAATTATTTAAAGGTTGGGGATTATCAGGATGGATGTTATCTTTATTGAAAACAGGAGTATTGATTTTATTAGTTGTTGTAGTTGTGCTACTGATGTTGCCATGTCATGTCTCTACTGCAAAGGGCCCTGCAGCAAGCATCGCAAGCGATTTTTGTAGCACAAATACAAAAAGGGGGAATTGTTGGAGGCTTAATGAATGAAGATGGAAATGATTATAAAGAGTTCTATGGTTTAGAATCACTACCTTAAGAATTCTGTAATTTAGAAAGACCACCTTAAGATGACACAGGGATAAAGAAAGAGAAAGTACAACGATTCTTACTATCTGCTCAAGGGCATGGCTGTGAAGATATAGAAGGTATGTGTTGTTTTAACCTTAGTGATCATAGCGAATCAATTCAGCGACAATTAGAACGGCTTAAAAAGCACACTGCGAAAATCACCAAAGATAATAGCTTGTTTGATCAGTGTTTACAAGACATTTTTGGAAATCTTTCGCCATGGGCAACTTGGTTAATCAAAGAGTGCTTGCGCTGGCTATTAATAGTAGTAGTCATAATTATTATAGTAAAAACTGCTTATAATTGTATAATGAATAATGTTGCAAAAATATCAAAAAGAGTATTGCTTGTACAAAAAGAGTATTGCTTGTACAAAAAGAAAAGGGGGGAATTGTAGCAGAATGGCTACACGAACAGGGGCATAGTTCAATGGAAATTTTGTACAAGCAGTCACCATGTTAAATAAACAAGCTTTAAACTGTGTATAGCTGAAGTTGCAAATCATAGTGATAAGGAAGTATAATCCATTAACAAGGTGTCCTTGAGCACCTACACACTCCTCAGAAGAAGAAGTTGGCAAGGGAAAAAGAGAAATTTATTTCTATCTACCAATAAAAAGCTTGCAAGTATAAGTTACTAACCAAAGATAAAGTGACAAGTATACCCTTAGACCCTAACTAACAGTATAAAAGCCTGATGCAAACCAAATAAAATCGAAGCTTGCTTTACCAATCATATTGATTCAATTGCTTGTCTTCCCTCGCAGCCGCAGCCGTCTTTCAAATGGAAACATTCTATCTCTTCTCCCACACCAAAGATGCTAGGAGTGAAGGCTGTTACTGGGTCTTATCTTTTCTATGAAGCAATTTTGCAGCCCCACAAAGCCTGGGGTTCTGGGCTTCATTGCTTCCCTGGGAAGCCAACATTTGCCACCAGGCTTTCTCTGGAGCTTCCCACAGCCTGGATTCATTATGGCAAACGTTCAACTCCAACTCACCCCAGAAATGGGCTAGGACTGAAAGCTGTTGCTGGATTTCACCTTCCCTGCCAAGTGCTTCTGTAGCCAAACAAAGCCTTGGGCTCTGCTGTTCCATGCTTCGCTAGCTCGTCCATGTTCGCCTCTTATTTTTGTGGCTACTGGCCAGAGCCATCTCTCAAGGGGAAGCAGGCAAGCTCTTCCTCCAAACCAAAGATGCTAGGAGTGAAGGGTGTTGCTGGGTCTTCTCTCAAAGCCTGGGCTTCTGGGCTTCTTTGCTTCCCTGGGAAGCAAACGTTTGCCACCAGGCTTTCTCTGGAGCTGCCCACAGCCTGGTTTCAAGAAGGCAGACATCAGACCCCAAGTCACCCCAGAAAGGGGCTAGGACTGAAAGCTGTTGCTGGATTTCTCCTTCCCTGCCAAGTGCTTCTGTAGCCAAACAAAGCCTTGGTCTCTGCTGTTCCATGCCTCGCTAGCTCGTCCATGTTATCCTCCCATTTTGGTGGCTCCTGGTCGGAGCCGGCTTTCAGATGGAAACGGTCAAGCT
>NW_010170078.1:0-216 GCF_000695765.1 Mesitornis unicolor | reverse complement strand
AAATGTCCGACTCCAACTCACCCCAGAAAGGGTCCAGGACTGAAAGCTGTTGCTGGATATCTCCTTCCCTGCCAAGTGCTTCTGTAGCCAGAAAAGTGCGTTGGGCTCTGCTGTTCCATGCTTCGCTAACTCATCCATGTTCGCCTCCAATTTCGGTGGCTGCTGGTTGAAACCGTCTCTCAAATCGAAACGTTCAAGCTCTTCTCCCACACCAAA
>NW_010170077.1:0-1080 GCF_000695765.1 Mesitornis unicolor | reverse complement strand
CTTACTGTCCTTTCAATGAACTGTGAGGCTTCCTCCCATACATGGTCTCTCCTGGGCTCCTATCTTTTATTCATACATTACTCGGGTTCCTTGTTTTGGTCTCAGCTGGCCATCTGCTGGTTTATCTGTAGCCTTTCAGTATGCACTAGAATATATCAGTGTACCAGGATGTATCAGTCACAGTTACAAAAGTCCTGCCCTTGAGTGCATTCTTCTTTGAGGCCCCTTGTAACAAACAGAGCAGGGTGTTTGTCTTGGAGCAGCAAAAATCCTTCTTCGTGCACCACCATTGGCAGTACTGGGATTGCTCTGCATGTCACACTGCAAAGGAATCCCTTCCCTCCAGACACGGATGGGGGTAAAAATGTACTGTGATCTGAAGGGTTGCTGCAAGCAGCAACACAAGGGCTTTGTCCAGAGGGCATTGGTTACTTCTGCTGTAGTACTACCGGGTAACAGCCAATGTGAGTCCACCTTGGGCAAATCGCACCTGACTAATCTAGTGGCCTTCTACAGTTGAGTGACTGCATCAGTGGACAAGGGAAGAACTACATATGACATCTACCTGGACTTCTGAAAGACTTTTGATAAGGTCCCCCACAACGTTGTTGGCTCTAAATTGGAGAGAGACAGGTCTGATGGATGGTCTGGCATACAGGTAGGGAATTGGCTGGATGACTGCATCCAATGAGTTGCAGTCAACGGCTCGGTGTCCAAATGGAGATCAGTAACAAGTGGGGTCCCTCATGGGTCTGCAGTGGGGCTGGTACTATTTGGTCTATTCATTAATAGCACAGACAGTGGAACCGAGTGCACCTTTAGCAAGTTTGTGGACGACACCAAGCTGAGTCGTGCAGTTGACAAGCTAAAGGAAAGGGATGTCATCCAGAGGGACCATGACATGCTTGAGGATTTGTCCCACGGGAAGGTGCAAGGTTCTGGACCTGGGGCAATCCCCACTCTCCATGCAGACTGGGGGATGCATGGATTGAGAGCAGGCCTGCGGAGAAGGACTTGGGGATATTGGTAGTTGAAAAACTAGATATGACCCAGCAATGTATGCTCACAGCCCAGAAAGCC
>NW_010170076.1:42881-49083 GCF_000695765.1 Mesitornis unicolor | reverse complement strand
GGGGGGTTGCACTGGGGGAGCTTCAGAGGTCTCTTTCAACTCCTCATATTCTGTGTGTGATTCTCTGTGTGTGGTTGCATTTGCTGAGGAGCAAGTGCCTGTCCGATCGAACACGGTCACAGAGGGAGCAGGGGATGGAGTCAGCCGTGGCAAAACAAGATGTGATTTATCCTGCTTGTGCATCTGTGAATGTGCACACACACAACTCCTCCTAAGGAGTCTTGTAAATCATCTTCTGACCCAGCACGTGTGTGCTGGTCCAGAAAGTGAAGGGACCCTGGTGTAGTCTGTGGGGCTGAAGGGGCTGATGGGGGCACCTTCCTGGTCCAAACCAAGTTGAAAATAAATCCTTGATTTAGAACAGTTTCAGGGATATTTGGTACCTTCTCATTATTCTGGACTTTGCCATCTCCCAGTCTGCTAACAGAGCACTCCCTAATCTCCGTTAAGCCTGGTTTGGCTGATTTTTAATTGCATTCCTTATGATATTAACGGGAGCAGCCGAGTGTGCTGTGAGCCTGCAGATGTATGGGAGCTGTAGAAGTCTTGGGTCCCCATGTGCTTCCTGCAGAAAGGGAAAGACTTCATCAAGTGGATGGGAAGGACTCAAAACCAGGATTTGGGATATGAGTGGGATGAAGATCATGAACACCCAAATGCGCAAAGCTTCCCTTCCTTGATGGGTGAGGATCACACAGAATCACAGAATCGCTCGGTTGGAAAAGACCTCTGAGATCATCATGTCCAACCGTTCCTGTCTACCCCCTAAACCATATCCCTAAGTACCTCATCTACCCGCTCTTTAAATACATCCAGGGATGGTGACTCCACCACCTCCCTGGGCAGCCTGTGCCAGCTTCTGACGACCCTCTCAGGAAAGAACTTCCTCCTTCTCTCTAACCTGAACCTCCCTTGGCACAGCTTGGTGCCGTTTCCCCTTGTTCTATCCCCCATCCCCTGGGAGAAGAGCCCAGCACCCACCTCTCTCCAAGCTCCCTTGAGGCAGTTGTAGGTGGTGCTGAGGTCTCCCCTCAGCCTTCTCTTCTCCAGGCTAAACAAGCCCAGTTCCCAGTGCCCAGGATGGCGATGGTGGCGCCTCTGGAGCCAAGAACTGGTGCATATTTGGGAATGATGGAAGCCAATCCTTTTCCCGAGTGCTTGTTCTTGGTCTCCCCAAAATTATCCAGCTCCTCTAAGGGCTTCCTTCTCCTTTTTAATTTTCTGATAGAGACCTGACGCAAGCAGTGAGGCTCTTGGTTTCTTGCAGAGTTTGCTGTTAGCCCAAAAATCAATCCAGGTCACCGAGTTGAGCTGTCAGAACTTCTCCAAGGGCATAGACATTCGTCATGTTTCCACCGTCAAATTAGATGTGACACCTCATTTAAAGCTTAAGCGGAAAGCCTCACGAGCAAGGAGACTGCTGGAAGATATTGATTTTACTCCACTTTTGTATTTATATATAAGAATAAAGTACTGGTTAGGGGCATTATTGCCAGGCAGACTCTGGATTTATGCTCTGGTTTAGGTCTAATATTTTTAAGATCCATTTGGCCGACGTCGCTGTGAACACCACCAGGAGCAAATGGGCGAGTTGGAGGGGGGGTTTGTGCTCCCTGAGTCAAAAAAAACCTCAGATTTTGGACCTGAATCAGCTTGGATTGATCTGCTGAAAGGAGTAGAAACTTCTAATGCCGTGTTTTGGATGCTCGGAGGCATTTTAGGGCTTGAAGTTTGTCTCAAAAGTGTGCAAACTACTTAGGAGGTTCATGATTTTGAGCCTGGGGGCCGTTTAGCTGATGACAAAGTGTTTTAAAAAAATCATTCCCAAGGAAAAGCCTCAAGTAATCAAAATAAAGACAGCCAGAAACACACAGTCTGGGATAGTTTTGAGTCTGGAGGGGTTTGCGTGCGAGTGCTACTGGTGATGCTGAGCTCAGCGTTCAGAGCCTCAACGTCTGCTGTACAAGAAGGTGGCTTTTTGGTGAATGTGTTTGTGTCCTCCTTGTAGCTCGATGGCTCATTCTGTGTCCTCTTCACTGTTTTAATCTCCAGGGGAAGGTAACTGCTGACTGTTTTGACAGAGCGCAGCATTTCAGCTCTGCTGAGGGAACACATTTTACTGGGTTTTGACAGGGCTCTTGGCTCAGGACTGTTGAGAAACAAAATTGTGGTGAAATGGGTCATTGAAATGATGGAAGGGGCAGGAGAAACAGCCCTGGCCGAGAGATTGAGACCTCAGTCCTTTTGAAAAAGAGCAGAGGGGGGGTTTGGTTACGGCACTTCTGTACTTCTCTGGAGTGGAAGAGACCCACCAAGGAGCAGCCAGGAGCTGAAGCGGATAATTCACAAGGAGGAAGCTGTGAGCATCTCGGAGGAGAGGTGGATTCCCCCATGTTTGATGTCTTCAGATGGAGACAGGATGCCTTTCTGGTGGAGATGGTTTTACCAGTGACTGCTCAGCTCTGAGTTGAGGTCCCTGTCACCTGGATCGTGCAGAAGGTCATAAAATGTGCTGGGTTGGAAGGGACCTTTACAGCTCATCCAGTCCAACCCTGCAGTCAGCAGGGACATTGGTACCAGATCAGGTTGCTCACAGCCCCATCAAGCCTGGCCTTGAACATCTCCAGGGATGGGGCCTGCACCACCTCTCTGGGCAACCTGTGCCACTGATCTACCACCTCATGGGGAAGAGCTTTTTCCTCATATCCAACCTAAATCTGCCCTTTTCCAGTTTAAAACCATCACCCCTCGTCCTATCGCTCCATGCCCCAGTGAACAGCTCTTCCCAGATTTCTTATAGGCACCTTTCAGGTCCTGGAAGGTGGCTATAAGGTCCCTGCAGAGCCTTCTCTTCTCCAGGCTGAACAACCCCAACTCTCTCAGCTGTCTCCATAGCAGAGCTGCTCCAGCCCTTGGATCATCTTTGTGGCCTCCTCTGGCCCCACTCCAGCACTTCAGTGTTCTCCAAGGTTCATGTAGGTGACATCAAAGTCTCTTTTGGTTTAACTTACTGCTGCCAACCCCACCAGAGATCCACTGCTGGTTCTCCAAAAGCATTTAGAGTTCAGCACTGCCATGAAGCTGGACCTCATGGCTTTGTGATGTGGTCTGAGTTATCATTTCACGGCTGTTTTATGGTCCCATCTGATGAGCATCCTGCAGCAGAAGGGTGGCTGCATCAAGTCCACCATGTAGGGAGGCCACACAAGGTGTTCAAGATGACCCCTTCTGGCCTGTAAATCCCCAGATTACTTGTCTGTCCATGCAGATGTGTGGTCTCCATAGTTTCTGCTGGCTTGCTTTATCCAGCCTCACACATAGAGGAGATTAATTTGGTTTTGCTGGAAGAGTGCTTCGAGATAGTGCCGCCGAGGACATTCACAATGAGGTGTCATTCAGCTGTATTTGTAGTTTGTGATGAAGTCATGAAAAACCCCTATATCTCACTTAATGCCATGACTACGTTTGTACCCAAATTGTCCATTTCCTGCCTGGGAAACCTGGTGGTTTTAGAGGCCCGTGGAAATGCAAAATCTTCAGAGGAGAGAGAAATGTTTCAAGTCCCTGAATCAAATCTTCCCGTTCCCTCCAACCTGTTTGTACAAGATCAGTTGCTTCTATTAAAGCAGAAAACTCCCAAAAATTCACTTTTCTCTTTCTCAAGAGGTCTATTTTCTGTTTAAGGAGGTGATGCCCTTGTTTCCACATTTGGGATGCAGCGGATGCAGTCAAGATCAAAACCAGGTCTTGCCTGGGGAGGCACCACTGCACCTGAACCATCTCGGGGGGACAGAGATGGAGGAAGGTTTTGGACCTTGTCCCCTGCTCAGCTCCCTCCCTGCAGGTCCCCAGGCTCTGCCTTGGTGTCGTCACCCAGGGGAAGGCGCAGGGATTCCCAAAAGTCACTGATGGCCATTAGCTGCATCCCAACAGCGCTGTAATTCGGGATAGTTTCATTCCAAACAAGGTATCAAAGGCAATGGCTTTAAGTCACTTTTAATGTGAGGAATTGAATGTGCTTGGAGGCATCCAGCTCCTTTGTAGCATCCTTCTCTGTAGGGAAGGTTTAATGCCAGTGCACGGCTCTCTCTGTCCTCTGGGGTCCCCAGTTTCAGACGTTTCAGGCAGGATCCGCTTCACTTTCTCAGCTGACGGTGTCTGCATTGCGTTACTGTTCAGCACGTTACGGGAAAAGCAGTCCATCAGTAAGGCTTGCTGGTGTTTTCCTTGGGATCTGTTGATTTCCAGGCTGCTGAAATGGTAAATGCTCCCAGATGCAAGGCAGGAGTGCACCAATTTTCTGTGAAAAGCAAGAGCTGGACGCTGACACTTCCAGACCTGCAAAGCCTCGGACGTGATGGAGTAACCCGAAATGTGCAGCCAAGTTTTGCCTCCTGTCCAGATCTTTACAACACAAGAAAATGGAGCTGACTCCAACGTCCAGATGAAAACCAGCCTCAACTTTGTTGGGTTGTTGGGCCTCTGAGCTAAACATCGCATCTTTACCTCTGATTTTCAATGGCAGCCAGAGCTCACGTCTGGCCCTGGATTCTCTTTAATCTTTAATCACCCTTTGGAAATGGGGGACACAAAAATACACCCTGTTTCCATGGGGTCTTACTCTGGCAGTGAGAAAGCTTTAAAAGAGGCTTGACCATGAAATGCAGGACCATGCTGTGGATGAGACCTCCACGTTGCCGATTTCAGCGTTGAGGAGCAGAAATGAGTTGACGTTTGTAGATGAGGTGCCTGAATCTTCCCTGAGGAGCTGAGATGAGGACCCACAGTGAGTAGGAGCCTGATGGATTCAAAGCAGTGCTCACTTCCCAGCACATTGGTGAGGCAGACAGGGGTTTCTGCTGCTCAGCCTGGTGGTTCTCCTTCTTTTGTCCTCCATCCATCCCTCTCTCATCCCTCCATGCATCTGTTCCTCCATCCCTCCCTCCATCCATCCCTCTCTCCATTCCTCCATCCCTTCATCTGGCCCTCCATCCATCCATCCTTCCATCGCTCCATCCGTCCATCCCTCTATCCATTCATCCATCCATTTGCCCATTCATCCTTCCATCTATCCATCCATCCCTCCATCCATCCGCCTATCCATTCCTCCATCCACCCATCCCTCCATCCATCCCTCCCTCCATCCATCCCTCTCTCCATTCCTCCATCCCTTCATCTGTCCCTCCATCCCAGCATCCATCCATCCCTCCATCCATCCATCCCTCCCTCCGTCCCTCCACCCATCCCTTCATCCATCCATCCCTCCCTCCCTCCATCCATCCATCCCTCCATCCCTCCATCCATCCCTCCATCCCTCCATCCATCCCTCCATTCATCCATCCCGCCCTCCGTCCCTCCACCCATCCATCCATCCCTCCATCCATCCCTCCCTCCGTCCCTCCACCCATCCCTTCATCCATCCCTCCCTCCCTCCATCCCTCCATCACTCCATCCCTCAGTCCCTCCATCCTCCCTCCATCCATCCATCCCTCCATCCATCCATCTTCATCTGACAAGGCAGGCCCTGGAAAGTCTGATACCAATTTACTATGGGCCCAGTCCAATCTGCTGATGGTGATGGGTAGGACCCCCTCAGATGTCACTGAGCTCAGGCTGTATCATTAAATACCTCCGTAACAGCAGAGACGCAGCGCGGTGGGAAGGCTGAATTAGTGCAGTTCTGCACATTTCCTGGAAGACAGGACTGGCAATGGGAGGAAGATTTGGTTACCATGAGACTTCATTGGGAGAAACAGTGCTGCTTTCAGAAACCCATCCTATATCAGTGCTGAGCTGGAGAGAGCGATGACCAGTTCCTAACTGGTCCAGACTGGAATTTACTGGAGGGACCCTTGCCTGTGTCAGAAACTGTGAAACTGGGATGGTTTTTGCAGTCACTGCTGATCCTGAAGTCTTCATGAAGCAGCCGAGAGCTGAAGCACAGGGCGGTGAGAAAGGAGCCAGCCACACGTGGGAGGCAGAATATTTCCTGCCACTCCTGTAATGAAATCAGGTCCTGTAAATGCCACCGTGCACTGGGTCATTAATTAGAAAAGGGCTGGCAATGGAGGCTAATGACTCTTAATTAATCAGGTGAAGTGCCTGTGTGCCCTGGCAGGCATTCAGTGGTGCTCGAGGTCTGCGTCGCTGCCCCGTGCCGTGTTCTTGGGTTTGTTGTCACATCGTTTTGCCAACGTGCTCT
>NW_010170076.1:37473-42850 GCF_000695765.1 Mesitornis unicolor | reverse complement strand
TAGGAGATGATTTAAATTCTCCTTGGTGTCAATTTGGGGACCGCTGTTGGCTCCTCTCCTTCCCTGGTTGATGCCCATGTTGGCTTTGGGGATGCTTTGGAGATGGTTTTGCATTGGCCTCCTTGTGTCCAGGTCTTCTTTGGCTCCTGCTACCTTGGAAAGTGAATACAACCTGATTTTTGTGCTGATTTCGGTGATTTCAGTGAGATATTTGAATGCATTCTTGTCAAATATTGCATTTCCACCCGCCCCCCCAGCAGCTATTGACAGATGAAAGCCCCTGCACTGGCTTTACACAGGAATTAGTGGTACCAGCTGTCACGCAGATCCCCAATACAAATACTTTCCCCTGGTAATGGTTTCGGTGTGGGCTTCTGATTTATGCGATCAAACGTAATCTTATTTAATGGCGTTTTATTGCCGCGGCGCCTTATTCTGTTCACCAGGCTGGGCTTTATTTTTCAATCAAGAGTTCAGAGAAATAACTGGGGGGGGATTGAGCAACATGAGATGAACCTAAATGACTGTAGGAGGGTGCAGAGTGTAAGAGCAAGGGAAAGAAAGGAGCTGGTGTTGAAGGGGAGGTCAAGAAGAGGGAGACATTCAGGCTCATCAGGCTGTGTTTCTACCCTGCCTGATGCTTCGTTATGTTGGAGTCGCTCTCCTGCACCGAAATGCTGGCACCCCAGCCCCTAAATCTCGTCCGTGTGTGCGTACACCCAGCATAACTGTTGTGTGTTCACCTCCTAGGTCGTCCGCACGGAGAAGAACAGCCTGAACAACCGGTTCCTGCCGTGGGACGAGATCGAGACGGAGGCCATCCTGTCCATCGACGACGACGCTCACCTGCGCCACGACGAGATCATGTTTGGCTTCCGGTGAGTGGCCCCTGCACGTGTAACCTTTGGGGCCAAATCGGTGCTTTCTGCTTTTGGATGCAGCGCGGCCTCGGTGCCAGAGCCAGGCCCAGAGTTAGGACTGGCACATCCCTTCCCAGCTCAACTTTTTGGAGGAGTAATAAGCACTAATGAACTGCTCAGTGAGTGCAGGGGGGGCTGATTTCAGATTATCCAGGCAACCCCAATTCTCAGCCTTAACCTCAGCTCTTCGGCTTTTGCCATCCTGATTATGCTCCCTTCATGGTTTTGGGGGCGCTTGGTTTCCTAGGGTGGCAGGACACTGGAAAACAAACCCAAGAGGCCATTGTGCTCCATCCATTGGCAAGACCAGGCCGTTCGTGGTGCTCGTGGTGAGCTGCCGTCCTCTCTGCTCGCTGTGGCATTGGCGTGTGATGCCAAATTTGGCGTTCATTTCTGAAGAGACAGATGGTACCCAGAAAGGGCTGGTGCTGGCTCCCATTCCCACTCCCTTTCTGCTCCAGCTTCTACATTTTTCCCTTGGCAAAAAGCTTCCCAATGATGTGGCCGAGGAAGAAAGCAGCTCCATGGGCAGTTTCTGCAGGAAAACACGGCTAAAACCTCCCCAAAGAGACACTGGGGAGCGAGGGTGGCATGAGATGAGGAGAGAAGGGCGCTGGAGCTCATTTGGCTGCGGTTTGGGGAGCAGGGGCTGCGATTGCTGATCCCAGAGCAGCCAACAGCAGGCTGGGGGGCAGGAAACGGGGCCCAGCTCTCCTCTCTCACTGAAATGCCTTGGCTTCTGCTTGGGAGGAAGATGAAAAGGCACAAAACACCTGGCAACCCAAGGAGCTCTCTGCAGGAGATGAGAAATGAGGCATTGAAGGGATTAAAGCAGGGCTGTGGGTGTCAGGACTCCTGGCTCCCCGTCCGTGCCCCGTTTCAGGCTCTGTATCTGAACTTGGCTGTTTTCAACCCCCTCTTTGGTCTCTGTTTTCCTTTGCTCATCCACAGCACCTGGCAGAGTCTTTACCGATTGCATCCCATGAAAATGAGAGGCGCTGTGTATTATTCTCACTTATTTTCCTGCTTCCAAACTCCGTGTTCCCACAAATCCTCCCTGTGCTACCACATTCACAGAATCCCAGAATATCAGGAGTTGGAAGGGACCTGGAAAGCTCCCCCAGTGCAACCCCCCCAGAGCAGGATCACCAGAGCAGTCACACAGGAACACGGCCAGGGCTTTGGGTGTCTCCAGACAAGGAGACTCCACAACCTCTCTGGGCAGCCTGGGCCATGCTCCAGAACCCTCACACTCACAAACTTTGGCCTCCTCTTCAGCTTGAACCTCCTGTGCTCCAGCTTGGGACCATTGCCCCTTGTCCTGCCATTGGACATCCCACAGCAGAGCCTGGCTCCTTCCTCTTGACACTGCCCTTTCCAAATGGATCCCCAGGAATGAGGTTTCCCCTCAGCCAGGGAAGTGTTGGTCCCTCAGCAGCAGAGCAAACCTCTGCCCGTAACTCTGTTCTGCTGAAGTTTTGCTCCTGGGCTGTAGTTCCCAGGGCCCAGAGCCATTTCTTGCTGCGTTTGCTGCTCAGGAGCGAGCCGGAGCTGCAAACCTTTCTGAGGAGCACACCCAAACCAAATCTCTGGAGAAATCCTTGTTTTTCTGGCCGAGCTGGGAAGGAAAATGTGTCACGTTCATAGGAGAGCGAGACGTGGGAGAAGCCAAAGGGAATGAGCGATTTCGACTCCGACTTTTCACAATAATCCCATTGGATTGACAGGAACTGCGGTGAACAAGTGCTTGCCGAGAGGATGGTGCCAGGGAAGCTGCCGGCGGTGTTAATTGCTCCGTTTTCATTAGCAGGTTATTGCAGGGCTTCATTAATTGGGGCAGAGGATTTAACAGTGAGCACATCTCACTCCTGGCTGTGTCAGCCTCTGGGAAATTCGGTCTCGGGGACAACCTGTGCTCGCCCCACAGCCACCACTGCTGCAGTTCTGCATGGGGATGGGGCTGTGGGAGGGGGAGCTTGCATTCCCATGAGGGAAACCCCAAAAAGGCCACGTTCTGCCCTGTTTTGTGCTGCGAAGAGGGGAAAACCTATATCCAATATGCTCCCACTTGGGATTTGTTTCTTGTAGTCATCAAATCATTGAGGTTGAAAGAGACCTCTGAGATCATCCAGTCCAACCTCAACCCAACCCCACCATGGCCCCAAGTGCCACATCCACTTCTTGAACCCCTCCAGGGATGGAGACTCCACCACTGCCCTGGGCAGCCCCTGCCAGTCCCTGAGAACCCTTTGGGGAAGACATTTCCCCTCAGATCCAACCTCACCCTCCCCTGCCACAACTCAAGGCCATTTCCTCTCGACCCATCACGTGTTACAGGGAGCAGAGCCCGACCCCACCTTGCTACCCCCTCCTTTCAGTGGATTGGGTCACTGGGTTTGGAGGTCCAGCCTGGACACTGTGAAGGAGATGGGTTTGAATGATCCGAAGGGAGCCAACAGCCCCACCAGTGGCAGTGGGATTCATTTCCAGGCCAGGCGTTGGGTGCTGAGGTTTTCCCTAATGATTCTGCCACTGCTGCAGCTCTCCCGTGGGTTTTCCCTCAAGGAAAGCGCAAGCTTCACAGCAGAATATTAAGTGAGCCCACACACTCACATGTCAACCTCATGATTAAACTCCTTACGTCTGTTAGGGTGAATGATGCACTTATGGCCCCCATGGTTTTTCCTGTATGGACAGAGCCTGGAAAGGGGCCGGGTGCTCTGTTAGGGTGAATGATGCACTTATGGCCCCCGTGGTTTTTCCTGTATGGACGGAGCCTGGAAAGGGGCCGGGTGCCGGTTTGGGGTGGGAAGTTGGCAATTTTGGCTCTGCACAGCTTCCACCTGGAGACACAGGTCAGCATCTCAGCATCTTCAGCATCTCAGCAGCTTCCCTAAAGGGAGCTTGATGTTACCTCGACTTTACAGGGGAGGAAACTGAGCTTCTGGGAGGTGGAAAGTCCTGGGGATTTGGGAGAAGAGGCCAGAAAATCCCTAATTTCTGAGGAGTTAGGAGCACTTGCCCTGGGAATAAGCAATGGGAACGTGCTTCCAGGAGAGGACCGAGGTGAGCAGCTCAGCCTTGTACCAAGCACGTGGGTCTTCACATCCAGCAGCTTTTAACCTTTATCAAGAGAAGGTCAACAAATCCTGCTGTCTGTTAAAGCCGAGATTTCTGCGTTCAGCCTTTCCCTGCGCTGTAATAGGAAGGAAATTGGAGTTATCGCAGGGCGAGACCTTGCTCAGGTGTCACCCGGGCAGCTGTGACGGCCGGGCGGTCCCTCCTTTTTTTCTGAACAGCCTATGTCACAAGATGGCTTTTACGTGAATTTCCCATATTTTTATTTAAAAAGAAAAATCAAATGGACTTTAAAGCAAAGTAATTGCACCTTTTAACAGTGTTTCGCCTTTTTGCCCAAACTACAAGCTATGTTGGCCATTCTTTGGATGAGAAGGTGCCCAGTTTTTCATGTAGAGGCCTCTCCATTGGCGTTGAGGACACAGTCCTGAGGGGGGTGGTTCTCAGCCAGGGCCGTGCTCACCCCAAATTGGGCTCCCCGGGTTTGTGTCTGACCAAAACCTGTTGTCCCCGCAGGGTCTGGAGGGAGGCGCGGGACCGCATCGTTGGCTTCCCGGGGCGCTACCACGCGTGGGACATCCCCCACCAGTCCTGGCTCTACAACTCCAACTACTCCTGCGAGCTCTCCATGGTGCTCACTGGTGCTGCCTTCTTCCACAAGGTGAGAGATCACGGCCGCAAAGCCCTCAACTTTCCCGTCCTTCTCGGAGTAGCCACGTTTTGTGTCAGTGGGGTGGTTTTTAACAAGTTTTGGAGCTCCCCACTCCTTTTTCCCTCGCTTCCTCCAAACTGAAACACAGCCAGCAGCTGCTCTGTGTCCCAACAATTGATCTGCTCCAGGAGCAGTTTATGTTGCTGGATTTACTCCATTTTATGGAGTCTCTCCACTGCCATCCTTCAGCTCCGCATCAGACGTGGCCCAGAGAGCGGCCCTGGGACTCTCCCGTGGTGCCACGGCTGCCCCAGGGCTGGTGCAGATGGCACTGGCGATGGGTGGGCGCTTGGGCCCACCGTGAGTAACCCGGTGCTTGTTGACCCTTCCAGTACTACGCCTACCTGTACTCCTACGTGATGCCGCAAGCCATCCGCGACATGGTGGACGAGTACATCAACTGCGAGGACATCGCCATGAACTTCCTGGTCTCTCACCTGACAAGAAAACCTCCCATAAAGGTAAAGCACCGGGCAGGGGTTTGTGTTTTCCAGGGAGGGGGCACCCACAGCTTCTCTGGGCAAACCTGGGCCAGGCCCTCACCACCTCACAGGGGAGATTTCTTCCTAATACCTCATCAAAATGTCCTCTTGCTTAGTTTAAAACCATTACCCTGTCCTAATCTGTCAGCTCGTCCCCTCTCCTCATTCTGCTCTTTGTCACTGCT
>NW_010170076.1:36652-37400 GCF_000695765.1 Mesitornis unicolor | reverse complement strand
CTCTTCACAGCCCTGCATACATCCCACCATCGCGGGCCAGCCCCTTGGCGATGGGCCTTGGCCATAGATGCGATGGGTGGGTGTTTCTGAGTGTTGGGCTGGGATGGGGAGGTGTGGGGTTTGGTGCAGCTGAGAGGAGAATCA
This sequence comes from Mesitornis unicolor, assembly GCF_000695765.1. Lineage (NCBI taxonomy): Eukaryota > Metazoa > Chordata > Aves > Mesitornithiformes > Mesitornithidae > Mesitornis > Mesitornis unicolor. Next base: position 37,256 of record NW_010170076.1, on the reverse strand, counting down.
GACCAAAACCACAGGGCACTGCCATGAGGTGGCTGAATCAAATGGACAGGGAGGCACTTGAGGCAACAGCACCTCCGGGAAACTGGAGCCCCCTCCTACAGCTCCTGAAAGGAGGCTTAGAGAGGGGGGTGTTGGTCTCTTCTTCCGTGTAACCAGTGATGGGACGAGAGGAAATGGCCTCAAGTGTCACCAGGGAAGGGTGAGGTTGGATCTGAGGGGAAATTTCTTGGAAGTGTTCTGAGGGCCTGGCAGGGGCTGCCCAGGGCAGTGGTGGAGTCCCCATCCCTGGAGGGGTTCAAGATGTGGCACTTGGGGCCATGGTTTAGTGGCCATGGTGGGGTTGGGTTGAGGTTGGCCTGGATGATCTCAGAGGTCTCTTCCAACCTTCATGATTCAGTGATTCCCAAGATCTTACTCTGGGTTTCTAACACAAGAGGCTCCCAAATTGCAAATTCTTCTGTAGCCAGTGAAAGTCAACCCTTTCTCAAGGTCTTTTTTCCAAAACAGCTTCTCAAACCTTAAACAAGAACAAAATAACCAAGCACTTTGTCGTCCTCCTCCTTCAAGCCTCTGCTGTGACAGAGCCGGCGGGGACCACGTCCTT
>NW_010170076.1:35810-36316 GCF_000695765.1 Mesitornis unicolor | reverse complement strand
GGGGCGAGCGGTGGCGGTGACGGTCGCTGTCCCTCTCTCTGCAGGTGACCTCCCGCTGGACCTTCCGCTGCCCCGGCTGCCCCCAGGCGCTGTCGCACGACGACTCCCACTTCCACGAGCGGCACAAGTGCATCAACTTCTTCGTGAAGGTGTACGGGTACATGCCCCTGCTCTACACCCAGTTCCGCGTGGACTCGGTCCTCTTCAAGACCCGCCTGCCCCACGACAAGACAAAATGCTTCAAGTTCATCTAGAAGCGGCTCTCCCAAATTCGGCCGGAGATGGGCGAGGGCAGAGGGTGGCGTTTTTCGGACGGGGCTTTTGCCATTGACTCCGGCCTCCCCTCACGGAGCAAAAGGGACGTCCTGGGTTCGGACGGGCACGGCTCCCTCCCTCCCGCTCTCCCCGCGGCGATGGGGAGCGGGACCTCACGGCTCCTGCAGAGGCGCCCCCTGGGATCGTACACTGAGGAACGGCCCGTTGGCCGGTGGCTCTGCCCCTTTGCT
>NW_010170076.1:35561-35762 GCF_000695765.1 Mesitornis unicolor | reverse complement strand
GTTTAGATTTGCCGCGTGAGGCGCTTTTGTTTTTGTCCCCTTTTCTTTTTCCCCCACCTTTTCCCCCCTGGACACCTCTGCCCGCTCGGGGGGAGCACAGCGAGGCCGGGTCGGAGGTGTTTGACCCCCAGCACCCGAGGCAGCTCCGGTCACCACCGCTGGCCCCAGCCCTTTCCTCTCCTCCACACACCACGGCCTGGC